>NW_010304817.1:27107-32565 GCF_000700745.2 Antrostomus carolinensis | reverse complement strand
GGGAAAGTCTGGATAAAAAATTAAAAGCTCCAGTTTTGGTTTTGCAGTTTGGGCAAAATAGGTTAGTTTGAGAGACAGCAGTGTATTGTGTCACTTTAGATTTTTCTGTTGTCAGTTAATATGTACAGGTAGAGATTTTCTTCCCCCCACTTGAAGTTGGTGAAATGCAGAGCACTATTTGTTTGTTGTTCAACTGCATCCTCTTTGGGATCTTTCATATTTTCTCCTCTGAATGATCTTTTCATCTGCAATTTTGCCTTTTTTGTTGTTCTTCTGTAGCCTTCATTTGAAATGCCCATTTATTTGCTCTGCAAAAAAAATCTCTTTTATTGTATCTAATCTTTACATTGATTCATTTGGCAAGGCCCTTTTCCCCATCATCTGTTTCACCTTCAGTGATTCATCTTCATCTTAATAATCAATTTGTATTCTTCATGTTCAGGGTCAGTTGATGAATTCTCTGAGTCTGGGATTTTTATCTCCTCATGGGGCAAATTCTGTAGTCCTTCCTTATGTGGAACTTCCCATTTCAGTGCAGGTTTCATTTATGGAAGTACTTAGAATTTGTTTATATATATTTTATATAATATCATGAAAATGCATGATGTTAATAAACTAGGAAGGAAGGAAAGGTTAATATTCTTTTGACTGATTGATATTATTTTTCTTAAAAAGGTACTATATTAAAAGAAAACTTAATAGGTGAATCTCTGAGAGAGACAGTACTGTTAACAAAGACTAACCAGAAAGAAGTATGCTTGTTAAACATTCCTGTATAGATTGTCTATACTATCTTCCAACTTCCAAAAAAAAAGTGATTTCTTAATTTTCTCTGTAGAAGATAGGGTACTTCCAGTAAGTTATCTTTCTTTTTATCAGATGTCCTGTTTTGAATATACAAAGCAAGAATAAGAGAATCTGACTTCCCAGTAAGACACTATAGAAGTTAGAAATTCTTAAAAGATTCTAAACTATAATCTCTTTTTAATGGCAAGAATAATTTTTTCTTTTCTGCTTTACATAATTGTCAAAACCATGTTTGGTTGTTGTCCTGTGATATGTGTGTTCCTTTTTTAAATTTAATTTTTGCTGTGCTTTATTTATGTCGCAGTGGGATGGAATTTTTAAAGATGGGATGGAGGGCTATAGCACCTACCCTGTAGTGCTGGGGTTCTAATTATATGGGCTTCATCTAGCTTTACAGGTACCAGAGATAGATGAATCTGTAACAAGAATACTGTAATGATGTCAAACTATTGCTGAAAGCCAAACTGTCTACCATTTGATACTTAATGGTAATGTCCAGAGTACATATTCTATTGGTCCACCATTTGTGTGTATTATAAAAAAGGAGTTAACAAATCTGACTGTAGCTATCGTAGTCTTTACAAGGGATTTTTTTGTTCCATCTGTTTAATGCTTCTGTTGCTTTTTTACTATGGACAAGTCATTAGGATACAAATATAAAATTGAACAAAAGGTAAGGTAAGAATATGCAGATGATAAATGTTTTTCAAAATGTCAGTCCATTCTGCAGAGGTAGTATAAATGAGTATAAATGAGATCTTGAAATCTTTTCAGAAGTATTAAAAGTAAAACTTCAGTTCCATCCTGAAGAGGAGCACAGTGGCATGGCAGGTAGCTCTTTTGTGTCTATGAAGACTGTAAAATGTAGTCAAGAAGAACATCATACTTTTTAGATTTGGTCCCCTATCTTAGAGAAAAAACACTAAGCATGAGCTTTATTTAGGCTTTCTTGATGACAAGAAAAAGAAAAATGAAATTCTTTCATACTTTTTTCCAGATTTTAACAGACAACTCTCCCAACGAACACAGCTTAAATAAAGTGTTTGATCTGTGTGTTGTATGTGGAGATAAGGCATCAGGTATTTACTTTTTCTTTCTTTTTTTTTCCTAAAGTGGTGCAATATTATAAAAGCTGTATAAAATTCTTCTGAAGCTATATAACAGTTTGTATGCATATACATCTGTATCTATATCTATATATATATATACACACACGTGCACAAACACAAAGGTTACATTACTCTTTCAATGGAGAATTACACTAAATGATACTCTAGCATCCATGAGTGGGACTTAATTATTGTTGGTTTGCATCATAAATAGAATAGAATATTTCAGTGTTTTCTACCAGATAATTTTTGCCTTTTTTTTTTAGGCTGATACATTTTATTGTCTATTATAAAAAAAATTGCCTGATAAGATTACTGAAGCAACATTGTTAAGAGTTTTTCTTCCTTAAAATAATGTTATGCAATGAACTTTGTTATTGACAGATTCTACTAAAATATATGAGAAACCTATTCATTATTTTAAATCTGAAACCAGTAGGTAAGGAAGACTTTGCAATTATGTGAAAATAGTGCTAACATGAGATTTATGCGGGACAGTTACTTATTTGAAGAACCATTACTAAAATTCTAAAAATGCATTATAATTCCAATAAAAAATAAACTTAAGAATGATATATTCATGTATTGCCACCAAAGTAGAGTGCTAAGGTAAGAAAAATGTTTCATGTACTAAATTTTGTCTGATGATCTTAAGAGACTGGAAAGAATTATAGTGGGAGCAATGTGCTGGAGAACTGTCTCCCACATTCCCTTTGCACGTGCGCCTGCCATCAGGTGTTCCAGATCTGTCAGGGTTGGAATTACTGAGAGACTGTCTTTGTGTTTTTATTTTAGAGAGAGAGAGAGAGAAAATTATAAGGCCTGTTCCTCAACATGGTTTAGCTGAAAACTCCTTTTTCTTTGCACTTTCTTTGTTACAGAATATAATGGGGTGTAAGAGAGATGAGATCTTTAACTTTGCTCTTTACTTGGCTAAAATTAGACTTTTTTTTTGAAATGGTTGTTCAATCATAAAGTTCTTATGGTTTGTCAGTGAAGTCTCTGTGATGGACCTCCAGTAATAAGAAAATGTGACAGCTGCAGTTAAATGCTCCTTTTGGGATGCAATAGAAATGAAGTGTATAAAAATGAGGGGCCAAGGGGAAGAAGTAGTTAATCTTAGGATATCACCATGAGAAGTAGTAGGATGTAGAGCAAACTGCCTAGAAAATAAAACCAATTAAAAATTTTCTACTGCAGCAAAGTTTAGCATAAAAATTATATTTCCTAGGGCTTTAGATACATGTCAGATTTTGCCCATCTCAAAGGAAATTTCTGGAAAAGATCAGGTTAGTCTGTTCCAGTTGGCAAGACTCTTGTGGCTCCCTGGTGGAGGGCTGGAGATGCCAGGAGCTATTCCTCCTGTCCTGGCCCAGGGTTCAGAATTATTAAAAGTTCAGAAGTATTAGCACTACCAGGGTTCAGAAGTATTAGCGCTACCAGTGCTTGACAGGCCCCTCCTGTCAAGCACTGGTAGTGAATTTGGGGAGAGTGCCATGTGTTGCTGAGCAGCTGCAGGTTCTGGGGAGCCTCCCATGTGACAAGCAGTGTCATGCAAACTGCTTTGCAGTCACCTCCAAGCTGAAGTCCAAGAGGCTACATGAAAGAGCAGGTGAAGAAGCAGCCCAGACACTTTGCATACCTTAATGAAAATCAATACTTTTTAGTAATATTGGTATTTTGTGCTATAGCAGAATCAAAACAACTTACTCCTGAAAAATAATTTTTAAACTTGACTTTTTTCTGTAGTGTATCCTAGAAATTCTTATGTTAGTACTACCACAGAACCACAGAACCACAGAGTGTTAGGGATTGATTGGAAGGGACCTCAAAAGATCATCTAGTCCAATCCGCCTGCCAAAGCAGGAACTATATATTAGAAAATTCACAGAAGAACTGATTGAAAAAAAATAGCTATTTTAGATTATTCTCTCATTGAAGTTTTACTGAAAGAACTTAGGATCTACTGTTACTCTGTTAGGAAAATGAAAGGTAAAAGTAAAGCTTTGAAGTGATTACCTACTGCTGTCAAATGCCATATTTGCACTTTTCATGGTTCCATTAGATTAAATGGAACCAAGGAAAACGAATGGTTTCAGTTTGACAGCTGAATTTGTAATGAGCAATAACAGGGCTTGACTGTAGGGACACTGGGGGAAAAAAATTGCTAAAGAATATATAAATTAAGAGTTTCTTCTGTGTTTGTTCTTGCTAACCTGTTTTTTTAGCTTTTTTTAACACTGCTGTCAACAGATGCAGCAAGAATTTAATAAGCAACTTGCCTATTTGTAAAATTTGTCCCATTTAAGTGCTTTGAACTAGAAAAATGTTTCACTTGCTTTTTTATGTTATTTTCTAGCTGAAATATATTTTAAGATCTGTAACCAATGGGAAAAAATATATTTCTGGGTAAGATAGCAAATACTTTGCTTTTAATAAATATAAACTCTTAAAAAAAAAATTACAGTGTAAAATTAATGTTGTGGTTTATGTTGTTCTCTAACAAGGGCGTCACTATGGAGCAGTAACTTGTGAGGGATGCAAAGGATTCTTTAAAAGGAGTATACGGAAGAATTTAGTTTATTCATGCAGAGGAACAAAAGACTGTGTCATTAACAAACACCACCGGAATCGATGTCAGTACTGTAGGCTGCAGAGATGCATTGCATTTGGGATGAAACAAGATTGTAAGTTTCAACAAGTGTAAATTATTTTAGCTGGCAGCTGTGTTAAAGTTTGTGCTACAAAACACATGCTTTGTATTAATACAAATTGTTAACTTTTTCTGTGTGTTAAACTTTTGGTTTTATGATACTTATCAATGTAAAAATTTGGATAGCATCACAGTCTGCTACTAACTTGAAAGTTTTAGAATTTTTTTCTTTAGTTACACGTTTTGCAAAACTGCATAATTGGGGAAAAAAAAAAACAAAAAAACAAGCTTTTTTCCTTTTTGCCATTGTGTTTTAAAATAATGAGGATTCTCTTTATAAGCTTAAACAGTTTCCATGTGCAGTACAATAATTAAAGAGAGTGTGCTAGCCAATAGCCAGTGCTTTTTGGGCTGGTAAATTGATGAGTATCTTAAATTACATATAGGCCTAGTTTGGGACTCCTTTTCAGGATTTTATTCCAATCTATAAAATTACTTGCACAACACTGAAATTGTGGAAGAACAACTTACTGCATATTTTTAAAAGATATGTACTTTGTAAATACCTTTTATTAATTAAGTTTTACAGTAACAGTGTTGAGTTGGTGTTATGTTATTTTCCCAGAAATTAAATTTTCCTTTTAAACTTAAAATTTAACTGTAAACTGGTTTATTTTAGCTTTATTCTGTAGATCCTAGAGAATTCCCCATAGGGTATAATACTCGTAAGTTTCATTTTAATGGTCTCTAATACATCCAAAGCAAGGTGATGTATCTGTAGGTTAAAGCCCAGATTTGTTCCACCTGGTTTCACTGAGCTGTTCAAATTGAAAAAATCTGCTTCTTTGAAGTCAGTGATTGTGGGTCAGGATGTCACCCAGATCTTAAG
>NW_010304817.1:0-27093 GCF_000700745.2 Antrostomus carolinensis | reverse complement strand
TCCCTCCTAACTTGGGGAGCTTCTTTTGAGTATGTAAAGTTATGTGGGTTCAACCTAGACCCACAATCCATGGGAAAGGGTACCAGGGTACCATGAGTCCTTTACAAATGAACTGAGAGTGGGATAGTGAAATTGAGAGAAGGAGAAGCTGTAAGCTTCCATTTAAAGATCCAAATTAAAAATAACATATAAGAGGATTTCTCCCTTAATTGTAACTTGAAAAATTAAGTGTCTTTATGTTTGGTCTCAGACTTTGACTACTACATCATTTCATTCAGAACAAATCAAATTGGTGTGTCATTCTTTACCCAAGTTATTAGCTTATTGGTTATGGGGTGGGTTTTTTTTAGTTATATTCAGAACCATTATTAAAACTGCAGATCGAAGAGAGGGGAAAAAGGATTATTTCTTAGTCTGTAATTTGAGATTTGACTTAATAGTTGCATATTGTTTTGTTAGCTGTACAGTGCGAGCGGAAACCTATTGAAATGTCAAGAGAAAAATCTTCAAACTGTGCAGCTTCTACAGAGAAGATCTACATTCGGAAAGATCTTCGTAGTCCATTAGCTGCAACTCCAACTTTTGTAACAGACAATGAAACAGCAAGGTATGTAAATTCTGCTCTGGAGCAGCTCCCTGTTTCCTGAAACAGGAAAAAATAATTTAAAAATTAACCAAAATTAAAATGTATGCTGTTTTATGTCAGATCGACAGGTCTGCTGGAATCAGGAATGTTTGTTAACATTCATCAGTCTGCAGTAAAAAGTGAGCCTGCTGTGCTGATGACTCCAGATAAGGTATATGATGATATGACGGGTATATTAAGTAGAGTTGATTGCTGTAATTGTGGATGTAGGGAGGGAACGATGTTCTGTTTTGCTAAATTAATTTTTAGAACACGACTTTACAAACATTAGCTACTGTGGCAAATGCCTTTTCTTCACAAGAATGCTTTTAGCCTTGCATAGTAAAAATGCTAAAAACTAAAAATAAATTTACTAAAAAGTAAATGCCTTCCTCCATGTTTTTAGAGAGCTTTAAGGGCTGCATATTTTTTCTTTGTTTTGAGCAATTCTGATACTTGGATATTTCTTTTATCCCAGTAGAGTGAGGTGTTTGCAAAACCTCCCACGGCATTATCACAGTGCATTTCATAAATACTGTTAGGGGTTTTTTTCCCTTGAATTGCTGGTTTTTTTGCAAAGCTATCTATAAGATAGATAAGTTAGCTATCTATAAGAGCTATCTCAGCAACAGTCTTATTTCTGAGCTGGTTTTCCTTTGTTTCTATTTTGTTACACTTACTGATCCACTAAAGCCATGTAATAACTTCTCTACGCATGCACAGTAGGAAGCTTTTGTATTTTTCTAGCTGATATTAAATTACCTCATACTGTTTTCATGCATTTTGCCTTGCTTGCTCTGTCTGCAAAAGGCCCCATAGAAAGTTGTTTATTCCATTTAACTTTTCTGGCTCCATCTGTAGAGTATGACAACGCAAAAGAAATGACATGTAGCATAATGGTGTTAGCAGCAGCATACTTGTCTGTAATCATGCACTTTCCTTATTAATGTTTTTTTGTGGGTCAGGGTGGGAAACACGTCTTGCTGCCTCTGAGTTGCTCGCCACTACTGAATCACCTTGTTCCCTTGCAGTTAAATAAAGACATAAAAAACAAAATGTCTGCATCAGAAATCTTTTTCTGCTTGCTTTTAAAAATGACTTTTTATCCATTCCTTCTTTTAAAACATTCTCTTACCCTATTACTACTGTCTCATTTACACAAAGAAGGAAGGAAGATGCTAAAAATACAATCTAGTGCAGTTTTATGGTCCTGGTGACTGACTAGTAAGTGGAGACAATTCTGCACTTACCATCTGTAGCATTCTTTCTGAAAGAAATAGATAGCTATTACTTGTAAAAGTAGATGTCTAGATATTTCATATTTTAGAAGCAGTGCAGTGTCTAATTACTGCATTATGATTACCTGTGTACTGAAAATAGTAATTTTCTTACAGGTCTATTCACATGCCCAATTCTTAGTTTATGTAAAAGTTAAATTTTTCTACTGCAAGTTAACTGCTGCCAATATGAGTGAATTAAAAACTCTACTTTTCCTTTAGGTTGAAGCATGTCAGGGAGATTTAAGTACACTGGCAAATGTGGTGACTTCATTAGCAAATCTCAGTAAGTGCAAAGACGTGTCACAAGGCAGTACAGAACTATCCATGATTGAGAGTTTAAGTAACGGAGATGCATCATTATCTGAACTCCAGCAAGAAGAACAAGCTAGTAGTGATGTTACAAGGTAAGGGATGTTACACTTGAAAATATAGGTCATTTAACAGCATTAAAAATAACAGTCTGAGCTCATGTAGAAGGTAGATCTAAGATTCTTCCAAATAAAGTGAAATCATAAGGAAATTCCATTTGAGAAATAAATACTTTCAATTGTTTGTCCTTGAAATGAATTTCAGTGTAAATCAGCTGATTTTTTTACCTTTTGGTTGTCCTCAACATGTCTTAGATCTTGTCTATAGTCTAAGTACTTTGTATCATCCTGGAAAACTCTTTCTTAGAGATCTTGCCTGTGTAAGTAGTTTAATACCTGTAACTATTAACAGTCCTAAAAGCTTGAAAAGCATTTTCTTTCTACACAGAACTCACAGAATTTTCACCGTCAATACAAATACGTTCATTCAGTATCTTACAGACTTGTGTCTTGCACTGGTTTGAACTGGGCCATTTTGGTGAGCGTATGTATAAGATGCTCTGTGTAATACATACTCAGTTATTCTGTCAGTTACAATTGTATTCTTCCTCGGTTACTATCTCATGCAAGCTTCTGACGTCCCAGCAATATTCCTTTACACACTAACTACATTGTACATGCTGGTTTAAAAAATGTCTATGTGGAGTAAATCCGCAGAGGTAAAAAAGATTGGTGTATGGTGAATTAGTTTGTACTGACTGAAATACATCATTTTTCCCTGTAGTCTCTACTGCTTTGTATAATTGCAAGCCGAATGCATTTGTTCTGCTCCTTTCTTTATATGCTGCTTGGAAAGTCAGTGTGACTTTATGCAGGTGCTGATTTGGGCCTTTGCTATGTCCTCCTAAGTAAAGAAAATAAGAATATGTGTGTAAATAGTATCATTGTACATGCTGATAAACTTCATTCGATACTACAGCTGTTCCAAAAGATGTAGTAATAAGGTTGCATTATAATCTTTGATTACTTTATTTCCTGGCACTTTCAGTTGCTTGCTTTTGCCAACCTCCGTGTTTCTGTTCATTTTTAAAAATCTGACTATAACAAGACACCAAGTTCTCTCAGCCAGAGGGCTTGAAAAATCTCTGACTCAGCTTAGTGAGTACTCCTGTCCAGTAGGTTACCTAATAGATTTCCAGTGGGGAGGTTCAAGTTAAATACTCCTGTGAAAGAGAAGTTGTTACCTAAGTGGAAACTAAAATTTTTATCTAAATCTTTGATTTCCTTACAAGGCCTTATGCCAGCTTGATCTAACAGATGCAGATGTTTACTGAAGAAAAGGAGTTTAAGGAATTTCAGGAAGCAAGTTTTTCCCATCCGTGTTTTTCACGTATTTTATTATATTCCGTAGCTTGCAGCTACAGTAAAGTTTTCACTTTTGCTGACACAAATTTAGTGTACAACTTTGTTGTTAGCGTTCCTCTGCTTTTGTATTATAATGTTATATGCCTTGTCCTCTAATGGCTTCATTATCTGTTCATTTTTTTACAGTTTATCAGCAGTCATATATCTGTTAGTGACTGGGCCTGACAAAAAGAGAGCCAAAGTTGTTTCTAGCAAAGGATATCAATACCATGTATTTTAATGTTGATTATACCCTCTTTTCTCGCTTAGTGACCTAGGTTTTCATAGCTTCCAGGCAAGCTTTGTTCTCGATTCTCTTTTCCTTGGTATTTTACCTTGCAGTTGTTGCTGATGTTGGGGCTTCATGTATGAAAAGGACCCACAGTGCTGAGCCGTGGGGAAACAAAGCTTCTGTTGACTTCTGTTGGCTTGGTACTCTCAGTTTCTGAGATAGGAGGCGTAAGATTTCTTTGAAAGCAAACATTCAAGAATAAGTTGTAAAGAAAGTATCATGGGCTGACATGGTTAACTAGTGTGCTGCCCACCCTGTTTGAAAAGGACTCTTCAGCCTATAGTAGAGTAAATACAGGATTGTGGCAGAGGAGAATTTACCTTTTGGGGAAAGGAGAGATCTCATTCCTCTCTTACATTTCTGGCCCTCCTACATGAAGAGCCCTGCAGAGATCCTACTTTTCCTAAGAAGCAGCTGCCCCTGAGCTGCTGGGTTTGCCTGTTCTATCTAAGACTGCCAAGAGTGAGCCACACAGAACCTAAATCTCAGATCTCCTAGCAGGAGTCCAATAATAGAACTTCTAGAGCTCACCCACGAATGCATTCCCTTTATGCCTACTTTCCATATACCTGAGACGCAAAACATCCCAAGAGTATCTGTAGTCCACTTACCTCTGTTTAGTCCAGTTGGGCATGCCCCAGTCACCATCGTGTGTGTGCATCAAGGTGCGCAGGCTAGTGTCGGACCAACAACTAGTTCATTTACCATCTTAAGCCTGAGGCGGTGTCAGCAGCTCTTTTATTGTGTTTTTTTTGTGTGGCTGTAAATGGTTATGTCAAACATAGTAAACATTTTGATTTTTTTTTTTTTTTAGCATGTTAATGGATTTAAATAGCTAGGGAGTGTGGGTGAAGAGAAGGTGGCAAAATTCTACTCCAGATTTTGGTATTAAATCGGTGAGTTTAGATTCTGTGGTAATAAACATGTCTCTTTAAATTGAGAATCAGTTGTACATACAAACTGATAATCAGCTTTTGTAAAGTTTTCAGACTTCTATGCATAAGTTTTTCATGCAGTGCTGTATACAAATGATACTGCTCTCAGGATATATCATCTGTCTGTAGGCAGTGATCAAATCTGTATATTTTTTATTTAAGATACATCAGTTTTGGCTCTCAGATGTATCCACGCACAGAAAAACAATGGATCTGTTATCAAGCAGCAAAATAATGAATAATATCTGTGCTCTTCCTGGCATCTCCCCCATAACATTCGTATATGTGACTTGGTCTTCACAGGAGTCATTGTCCCATATCAAAGGATACTAAGGATGGTACTGAAAGCATGAGAGTGCTTTCTCTTAGATATTGCAAAACAGTATTTTCAAATTAAGTTGAATAACATAACCACGACTCATTACTTAAAAAAAAAAAAAAAAAAAAAAGCTTAAGCTTGTTCCAGTTGTGCTTCATAGCAGCAGAAGTCTGTAGAATTTACATGTAAATTAAGTTGCTTTAACAGCACTCTGATGATCCTGTGCTCAAAACACTCATGCCAGCACTCTCAGTAAACATCCCTAAGGAGATCTGGAAAGGCAAACTAATTCAGCAGCACAATCAATATGACAAAACTGAATTTGTTGGCAGCTAGAGTGAACAGGATCTGCTGCTAATTTTTGTTTCAGAGCCACTGTCAGTTGGAGTTTTCAGGGATTTTATTCAGTGGAGTGTTTGAAACAGACATCTAAATACAGATTTCAGACATGTGCAGGTTCCTCCCAAATTGAAACAGACTCTATGAAGTTTTATTTTATCTGTTCCTTTGTTGTGATCTTACAGGGCCTTTGATACTCTTGCAAAAGCATTAAATCCAGGAGAGAGCACAGCGTGCCAGAACTCTGAAGGTGTTGAAGCCAGTGTGCAGCTGATTGGCGGAGAAACGAGCATGAATATCATTGAGATAGAGGGGCCGCTACTCAGTGATGCACATGTAGCATTCAGGGTACTTTTTTACTGTTGACTATTTATAAGCATTTTAACACAGTAATATAAAATAATGATCTGATTAAGTTTTATTTTTAATTTCTTAGAAGAGTTAACTGTTTGATCAGGTATTAATCAGAAATGAATACACTGCTTTTGTTCACGGGTTAACTATTTGGGAAAATGTACAGCTCTTCAGTGGTTTAACTGCACTGTTTATTTTATAGCTTCTTACCTTAAAAATACTAGGTAATCAGTGCAAAAGAACTTACATAGAGTAGCGTGAAGCAGAGTCAACATCCACCTTCTCTCTCTTGTTAACAAGTGAATCAGATGTAATTTGCAACTGGATTTTGAGGCTCTTAAGTGTGTTTATCAGTTTCTCCTTTGTCTATATACCCTATTTTAGTATGGTATTAATTAACTTTAATCATTAAGGGAAAATACAGTTTCTTTTTTAGTGAGCCATGTATTTTCTGGCTTTATTTCTCATTTTATGAGCCTGCAGAAATTCTTCTGTCCTTTTTTTCCATCTTATTATTCTTGGACAAATCAAAAAGCTTGCTCATCTGAAAAATTCTTCATTACGAGGCATTTTATTAAACTTTGCCCCTCTGTGCTGATTTTGTCTGGGGTAGAGTTAATTTTCTTCACGGTAGCTGTTAAGGGGCTGTGTTTTGGATTTGTGCTGGAAACGGTGCTGATAATTCAGAGATGTCTGAGTTACTGCTGAGCTTACACAGAGTCGAGGCCTTTTCTGCTTCTCACCCCACCCCACCAGTGAGTGGGCTGGGGGTGCACAAGAGGTTGGGAGGGGACGCAGCTGGGGCAGCTGGCCCCAACTGACCACAGGGATATCCCACACCATATGACATCATGCTCAGCAATAAAACTAGAGGGGAGCTTGGCGGGGGAACTGCTGCTCAGGGACTGGCTGGGCATCAGTCAATTGGTGAGCAATTGTTTTCATTTGCATCACTTGTCTTTCTTGGGTTTTATTTATCTCTTTGTTATTTTTCATTTTTTATTATTTTCCTTTTCACTACAATTATTATTATTGTTATATTTTATTTAAGTTATTAAACTGCTTTTATCTCAACCCATGAGTTTTCTCACTTTTACCCTTATAATTCTCTCCCCCCATCCCACTGCGGGGGAATGAGCAAGCAGCTCTGTGGTGCTTAGTTGCCAGGCGGGGTTAAACCACGACACCCTCTCATCAGCACGTGAAAATTGTGTTAGCCAAACCATTATATTAAGAAATATTAATTTCTGAAGATAAAACTACAACACTATATTTAGCAGTTTGTGGTTGAAATTTTCTTCACATATGCAGGTAGCGCCACTGATTTTATTCATGCAGGTTGAGAAGGGTAGAGCTGATCCTTTCTGATGTCTGTTGATTATATTTTTAGGACTTGGGAGCAGCTGTATATTAAGTATTTTACACATCAAAAGAATTCTGATGCATTTATTTGTCACATATTAATTATAAGTATAAAAAAAAGATTTTTTTTGTGAAATAGAATTCACACACGCACACTCTCCCCAGGAACTGGGGGGAATCCTCTAATTTTTCAGACCCCTTATTCCAGTCCTCTGGGAGAAGCTTTAGAAAGTAATGATGCCTCTGTGTTTGTACTTTTTATGTATTTATCTATATATAAGTGTGAAGCAATTTCATTCTAATTGCAATGATTCTTCTAAAACTTTTGTTCTTTGAGAGTGTCTCAAAAGTTGAGTTTTATTTGTAATTTTCCATCTCCAGGTGTCCCAGGCATGAATATTTATCTAAGATAAAGATTCCAAATTTTTGCCTTTCTTGTTGCTTTGTAGTTACTATAGGGTATAACAGTGTGGCTAATAATGATAAAGGCAGTTATTCAGTTTTATTTCAGTATTATCTCATGTTTATTTAAAAAAGCAATTTTACTTTTTCACTTAAAAGAAACTCTTAGGATTTATTTCTTACCATGTTTTTTTTTTTTTTTCCATGTTTTTTTTTTTTTTTTTTCTGAAGAAAGTAAAATAACTGACTTGCAATTTTTTGTTTGTTTGTTTTTGTTACCAGCTCACCATGCCTTCTCCTATGCCTGAATATCTTAATGTTCACTATATCTGCGAGTCTGCTTCTAGGTTGCTTTTCCTGTCCATGCACTGGGCACGTTCCATTCCATCTTTCCAAGCTTTAGGGTAAGTGTTCAGTTCCTCTACTCACTCATCTTGTGAATACGCACTTTTTAATGTTTTATTTTCTCTATCTTATTCAGGGACATTTTAAAATACAAATCTACTTATTAAAACTATTTTATAGATCTTCATCATGAAGGTAAATTTTGTGAATGAAAACTACTCCCAACTTCAGTCCAATTCAGGTACTTTAGTTGGGTTTTCAAGGAAAAAGGAGTAGATTTATTAACAATCAAATGTCTGCACACTGCTACCACTTTAATACATTTTTATTAAATAGGATTTCCTATCATTTTTTAATAGCTCCATCCCAAACTAAGATGTTTATCAGACAGTCACCAAAAAGAACCAGCTCCTCTTTGGATCCTCAAATATTGTTATCTTTATAGGTGAATTAGTAGTAATAATTTTCCCTTTAATAACCTATATGAAGAAAATGGTTAGCTGGATTCAGCAGTCATTCAGGGTTAAGTTGTCTAATTTCAGGGGATTTCCCAAAAGCAAATGGTTGCTGTAACCAGAAAGTGATTCTTATTATTCTTTTTAGTTTGTATAACATCCTGCTTTTCCAGTAGAAATCAGTGTATTGCTTGAAGTTCTTAAGCTAAATGTAGTAGTACATTGCTGAGCATCATGAGAAAACATCTCAAAACAGCATTGGGAAAAGTAATTTCTGTCATTTTCAGAAGCAATTTTATGAAGACACATCAAACAAATAAAGATACTGTATCAGCTCTGACACAAAATTACTATAAATCATGATTGTCTGTTGTCATCCACAGTGGTTTTATTTAATTCAATATCAAAATAATGTATGACTGTGGCAACAAAGATAATTCCTTTTTAAAGTGAGGGATTGTCCCCTTTTCCAGGAAGGCTGTCAAAACCAGGATGATCTGTGATCACCATTTGTGTTTACGCAGATGTTTAAGCCAAATGATTCTGCATTGTTTAGGGAAAGTTTTTGGAAAGATACTATATTGTGTGTAATCAAAACCCGTGCTTTGGAGAAGGAAAAAGTAAAATTGTATAAAGATAAACAATAGCAAGTATAAAAAAAATCAGGTAGATATGATGTTTTAGTTTAGTAGAAGTCGTTGCCCTGCAGAATTTCAAAATACATAGCAAATTACATAGTTTATTATATCATTATACATTTTTAAAAGGTTTTTGTAACAGAGGCACTGCAAATTAGTGTTGTAACAACAAATGGGAAATGCTTTTTAAAAATAAAATGTTGTGCAGAAGATCTGTCTCTCCAAAAATATTTAACAAGAAATGCTTATAGAAAATGTGCATTTTTTTTTAATATGGTAATTCCCAATATAGTTTTCTGTTTGAATTAAAAAATGGAGGAGTAGGCTGTCTTAATAGTGTTAATATTCACCTGTGTTAGCATTTACAGTCCCAGTCATGATCATGGGCAACAGTATATTTAAACACTATTGAACATAAATATACAGTTTTCCTTTTGAAGAGCTTAAAATACTAACTTTTTTCAAGTGGAGATTTATTTGAAATTAATGCAGCATTTTTAGTTTCAGCACATTATGTACTATAATTTTGACTTTTAGAAGTGTGACTCATTTCACTTTTAAAATGAAGATAAATTCCTTGTACTAGTAATTGAGAGGATTTGACGAGCCAAAACAAAACTATAGTGATGTTTTTGTAAGGAAGAGAGATAACTGGATCCACATGGTTCCCTCCTCAGGCAATGTTTTCCTTAGTCTAGGCAATAAGCTTGGCTTCGGCACACCGATTTAGTTAATGATACCAAATTATTGCTTAGTTCATCTTCCTGCACAAGGATCTTTGTAGACCAGAGAGATTCTCCTGAAATGTTCATTAAGCTGGTTACAGCCTCTTAGTTTTTGGAGGCTGCTTAAGTTTGATCAGCTGGTTCTAGCCTGAGTCTCATCAGTTGTAAAGTTGCTCTAGATCTACTACACACATACCGGCTGAGTAGCCAGTACACCCTATTTTCACTGTCCCTCAGCATAGTCCCTTTGACAGGAGATGAATGGGGATGTGACAAATGTGCAGAAGCTGCATGTACAGTATCATGTCCACCATAACAAGAACTGAATCATAGTAAAAAAATACTGCCCTAGGTAAGCTCTGTGTAACCCAGTACAGGGCAAGTCTACATTAATGTAATCTGTCATTTGGCATATTAGTATTGCAGTACATCATCAGAAATGTTCTTGAAGATTGCATCAGCATTCTTGCAAAAATCCATTCCATTATATTTTTGTAGCTGAAATCCTAGCTTTAATATGCTTTTCTTCTTTGATAGCTCTTGTGCTTCTTTTAAATTTCTGTTATTTATATTTACTGGCTAAAACTGTGAAACATGGTACCTGAATTTGACTCCTCACTGTTAGGATTTCCTTTTTAAGGTACTGAGCTCTTGTTAAGCTCTACAAGTTAGAGATGCTTGGCAGTACTGAAAGTTAGATTACTAATATGGAAGTGCCTGAATATGGATTGACATAACTAATTTTAAATTTCAGTATTTGAAAAAAAAAAAAATTGACTACACATGAAACTTAGTTTAAGGACTAATTCTTACAGCAGAGAAATCCTCATGACTTCTATTTATGCTTTGAAGTCTGTATTTCAGACCTTATTCCAAACATGGAGGGGATACAAAAATAGCAGTCAGAAAGGTCCGAAACTCAATCTCACATGTTCCATCTCACATGTATTTTTAATTAAGAAATTATACCGACCTGACAAATTTCAAGTGGGGGGGGGGAAAGACTTTTGAGTCTATTCTACATCCACAATACAGGAACAATGCAAGCTTTTTTGGTCCATGTATGTAGATGTTATTAAAAAATTAGTGCAAATTCTAGGAAAACTAGCATGATGGAATATGCCCAGACAGTTGTCATTTATTTTAACTTCAGTCTGCTTTTGTGATAGAAATCTGTCCCTTTTAGATCATCAGAACAAAAATTTCTTCTTTACAAATGTCACTAAAACAGATGTTTTAACCCTACCATGCAAATAAAAATATTTTTGATACAGGGCTTCATTTTGGTACTGGTTGCAATGTTGAATTAGATGAATGTTTTATGAAGTGTTCTTCAAATTAAAAAAACTATGTGAATGCAAATGGCTGGTTTTATTAAGTGAAATTTTTGTATTTTTTAATAGACAGGATAACAGCATATCATTAGTAAAAGCCTGCTGGAACGAACTTTTTACGCTTGGTCTTGCACAATGTTCACAAGTTATGAATGTGGCAACTATATTAACTGCATTTGTTAATCACCTTCATGGCAGTTTACAGCAAGGTAAGGTGTACACTGTGTACATTGCCAGACTTTGGGAATTACTTCATGGTTTTTAAGTTTTGAACTGCACAGAAGCTTTTTACTTATCCTTCAGTTGTTAATGAAAATATACTGTTTATAGAGTTTTGTGGTTAGTATTGAAAGAAAATAATACTTGAGAATACAATTGACAAGATGGAATTTTTATCCATTTTGCAAAAGTCAGCTATGCTAATATATGCCCTCAAATTAAAAAAAAAAATTAAAAATTACCCATCTATCTAATAGGTTAGCATTTACTGGGGTGGTTTTTATTGTGTGTCTGTGTAACGTCTGATAGTGTTTTGCTGTTCTATTAATATGTATCAGCTCAAATTAGGAATATTTCAGGCAGCATCAATGTTGAGAACACAAATATACTGTGAATATGAGTAAAGAATGACCCACCTGTCCTTGCTGTTTATAGCTGTGACACAAATCAGCCGAATGCCAATTTGGTGATAAACTTCCTTTACATAACTTGGCTTGCTGACTTCTGTATGCTAGATTTAGACCACATGCAAGTCTTCAACACATCGTCACTAAATGTGCTTTGTTCCCTATTAATCCTGTGTCCTGCATCTTTTGCCTATTTTTCATTCAAATGAAAGAGATGTCAGTTGGCCTCCTCTTTCATTTACTCTAGAGTGACGGAAATGTTCTTCTGAAGGGTAGGGGAGTCTTCTAGCTAATCTCTTTTGTGTGCTTACAAGGTTGGTTGTCAGCACTAAAAGCTAACCAGTCAAAATAGTATAGTGTAGTCTTCATCTGTTCATAGTCTCACCACACTTTTAATAAAGGTAGATGCACATACAAAAATGTTAATATTTTCAGTTTTAACTAGATTTTAGATTTATTTGCTGTTATGTTGGTGAAAATTCACTGTAGTTAATGCTAGGCAAGAACAGATTGATAAGCTGTAGAAAAACAGTCCACAAGACTATAGATTTTTCCTCTCCTTTTGTGATAAAAGGGGAATTAAAGAATTATTTCTGAGGAGTTTTCACATTTTAAAAGTATTCACAATATATGCCCTCAAATTACAAAATTAAAACAATTAACAAAATTAAAACAAATTTTTTAAACCACTAAATGTAATGGATCAGGTAAAGATATTAACAAATAAGTCTGTGAATGTCTTTAGGAGTGATACAAATGGAATTTGGGAAGTTATTCTGCTCTACATGATTTTAAAGCATGCTCACCAAAAAGGGTATTGTAGTAATTAACTATGGTTTTATCATTACTACAAATACATATATATTTGCCATTTAATTTGGGAATTCAGTCTGAATACACAAATCAGAAGTTTATATCCAGTGTCTTCTGGTCGTGTAGTATGCCAGCTGCAGCATTTCCAAGAGGTAACAAGTATGTGGGGCCCAGGGACCCTAGTTGGATGGACTGTGGAGGGAACAGGATTTTCAGGCAGCTTAGCTATTGCTGACCCAAGGAGAACAGCTCTGCAGCAACCACGTTCCCCTAGATGCAAATCAGGAAAGGTGTATAGTGCACCTTCTTTTTCAGCAGTGGCATGGTCTTTGACTGACTGAAATAACCATGAAACTGCACACTAACCTACCTCATGGTACCTGGCTCTTAGACATAAAGCACAGATCTGCAGTAGCAGTATATTCTCGACTTACAAGTCGTCTCTCCCTTCCTTGATCATTTCAAGCTCTAGTCGCCTCTGATTATTGGAAGCTTTAGTGGCAGGAAGAGACCTAATTGTACAATGTGAGGAGAAAAATAAAAAAGAGAGAGGGAAAAAGAAGGGGGGTGGGGGAGATCGTTATAGTCCATAATTGTTTGTGTCGATTATTCAGACCTACTATGTGTGTTTATAGACGACATAGATTTCCCACTGTTTGAATCTAATACCAATCATTATTTTTTTTAAATCCAGTATGACCACAATATTTGCATGTGTGTGTTGACCTGCAAGTTTTGTATTTTATGTGTGTGTTGACTTAGATAAGCTGCCAACAGACAGAGGAAAATTAGTAATGGAGCATATCTTCAAATTGCAAGAGTTCTGTAACAGCATGGTTAAGCTTTGCCTAGATGGATATGAATATGCATATTTGAAAGCAATCGTCCTCTTCAGCCCTGGTATGTAATTATTCCAAATGTCAGATTTGAATCTGTGCTGGTTTTTGCCATATAACTTCTGCCTGTTTCATTATATGCAGTTACTATCACCTGTAGAATTACTGCCTATATTGTTGAGGAATCTGGAAAGGTGTGTAATGAGGACTGTAGGAAGAGGAGGGTTCATCTTTTAATGTAAATAGCTGAATGCCTCTTGCCTCTGCCATGGATGTTCTTTTTTTAAAAAATAACTATTTATTGCTTTTAATTTTTTGCCTCCTTTCTGGGGAACTTTTTCTGAGGACCTGCAGTTTAATTTTCGGAAGTGTTGCTCTTGCACACCCAGCTGAGATGGATTGAAGTTGTGTTTTTAATGTATGAAAGATTATCTCTCTGGGCATTGGTTCTCACATGCAAAATTACAGAAACATATCACCTCACTGCACGTGGGTATTTTGAAAATAAGTATTACATACAGCATTTCTGGTGAATGAACACCACAAACATTCCCTTACATTATTTTTTTCTGTCTTCTGAACTGTCTTTACCTAATGTACTCCAAGTAACATTAATGAACATATATTAAGACAGTGAAAATAAAATAAAATAATAATTAGTTTTCCCTTCTGGGAGATTAGTCTACAATATGGAGGAAGAAGGATCCCTGGTTAAAATAGATAGTGACAGAGTAGTTAGATTATGTAGCACATACACCTGAAATGTAGAAAATTACAAAATTAATTTTCTTTATTTGAAAATCATAAAATTAACTTTTCACTAAAGTCATTCGGATATTATATCATATTGCAGGTTTTAGATTAAACATTCAGAATCTAGGCTTTTAATATAAAACAAAAACCAAATTTTTTGATAAAAGAAAAACATATAAACTTCAAGTACTTTCTGTATCTTCAGGAGTTTTTCGCTATCACATTTAGAAAGTAAATCTTCTGTTTTGCATTAGAAAGTGTTGAAAGCTTCAGCAGCTTCCTTAATCCTCACGGCTGTGCCTCTTTTAGATTCTGATGTCCCATAGAAAAGATCAGAGGAAATTTTTAAAAGCTGTCTGAATCTCAGTGACCTGCCCCCTGTCAGTAGGGTATGATAGGGAGGAGAACTGGGTATTTGGTTCTTGTCGGTTGTGTAGATTTATCAGATCTCACAAGACTTTTCTTTTTCCATTCAGTTGCAGCTCATCCTTCCACAGAGAAATTAGTTGAGGTGGAAAAATCTTTTGGAACTTGGACACTCCAAAAATGTAAATTTTAAGCAGGTTTTCTAATATATATTAGAAATTATGGGGTTCTTGCTTTGCAGTTTCCCTCATATTTATGTGGTATCTCCAAAGCGTATCCACATCTCACGGTAAAAGTGGCAGCATCCACAGGAATTCAGCAATGCATATTGCCTGTCAAAGACAAGTCTTTCAAATGTGTTGCTTCTTTATGACCTTGCTAACCTCTTGTCCTCTGCATAAATTTGAAATCATGCTTTCAGAATGACTGAATTACTATATAGGACAAAATACTCCTCTGTGAACTGATGTGTTCAGCATTGTCCAGTGTATCACATAACTGCTACATTGCTCTGAAAGCTCCTATATCTCCATAGCTAGACCAAAAACTCCTGATTTTGTGGACAGATGGCCATATATTCAGAGATGAGAAGTGACTGTTACAAATATTTTATCTGACATAATTTGGCAGCTCATTTATGGTCCCATTTCTGAAAAATAAAATTACATGATTTATTGTGCTCCATGACAGTAAAATATTTACATTAAGATAAATGGATCATAAAAATTACAGACCATGTAAAGTGTTCGGAATTGCCAGATAATAATTTCCAAATGAGACTTGGCAGCTAGGTTTTCATTTTAGGAAGATTTAGATTTCAAGTGTTTAAATCACTGCTAAAAATTATGTTTAGCACGTTTGAAAATTTAGCACCAAACAGTTGAAAAAGAATGATCTGCTACATATCTTCTACAGTTTTTAGAAAACAAATGGGTCATAGCCTTTTATTCTGCTTTTTCCACTGATCTTATTTTTATCCTTCATTTCCCACCCAAATGCATACAATATTCCAATAAATGTAGTGTATTGAAACAATGCTGTTCTTCTGCTACACAGAGAGCAGAGCTGTACAATCAAGATTAATGTAAACATTGCAAGCACTGCATTTATTTGAACTCTTAAAAATGTCTGGTTGTATTTATAAAAAACTAAGTAAAACATAAACATAGAGGAAAAAAAACATAAGGAGGAAAAGCGGTGCCCTCCATTAAAACTGCAAAGTTGCTACAGCTACCAAATAATGCTTTCAGTATGCTTACAATTAGATAATCTCTATGGATTTTAGTGAATCTTCTATAGAATTAGGGATAACTACAATGTAGAGTGGGTTGTTTGGGATTTTTTTCCAGATCATCCGGGTCTAGAAAATGTGCTACAGATTGAGAAGTTTCAAGAAAAGGCTTACATGGAGTTCCAGGACTATGTAACAAAAGCATATCCAGATGATACTTACAGGTCTGTAAACTTATATGCTTTACTACTTGATTGCTTCTCTTTTCAAAGCATTGGTGATACTGATTTGTACAGTATTTCTTGTAATAAATATAAACATTTTCTTCTTACTTCCTTAAAGGTAAGGAACTACCTTTAGAGCACTTCAGATATTCTGCATATTCTCATGCATATTATGAATATTACTTATCTACTCATTCATTATTAATTTCTAAAATGAAATATTGGAAATAAAAATATATTTTTAATATTTTCTTTTTGAATTGCACCTCCTTGGAATATTTCTCATTTAGTCTAAGTCCAAACATTATACAGTCCATGTGATTGACTGGCATATTCACATTTTTTGTACTCTTGAAGACATGACTGAATATAAATTTAATACTCTACTGATTTAAATATTTAAGCCTTTCATGAACTAGGTGTAGTGAATTTTCACCAATATTGTCCCTTGTTATTTTTTTCTCTTCTGTTACTGATAACATGATTGTGAATAACACCAAAATCTGTGACCACAAGTAACACTTCTTACTGAACTTATTTTCCAGGCTGTCTAGACTACTTCTCCGGTTGCCTGCTCTTAGGCTGATGAGTGCTGCCATCACTGAAGAGCTATTCTTTGCAGGACTAATTGGGAATGTTCAGATTGATAGCATCATCCCATATATTCTGCGAATGGAGACAGCGGACTACAACTCTCAGATACTTGGTCACACCCTATAAAAGTAGCAGTCAAGGATTCGGTACCATGGCAGTCATGGTGATGTAAATGTATATACCCTGTCTCCAAGAGATGGCAATGAGCCTTCCCATGCACCTTTCCAAAGAAGGCTAATATTCCTCCTTTCCAGCACACTTGGGAAATGTGGTGGAGTGTATTAAGGAATACAGGATCACTTCCCATTTTTCATCTGATCTTCAAGGACTTGTAAATTAACTTTATTTGAAGAAAGTCAAGAATTGTCCATCCTATTTTTGTAGATAGATGAACTTGGAATATTTGTTTATGAAGTCCAGGCTTGTGAGGAAACTGAAGAAGCTTTGACTGAACTAAGGTATCTCAACTTAGTTTGATGTTTTAGACAAATAAATTAACTTTCCTCTCTGAGTTGTGTTTTCAGTGTTTTGCTGCTATTTCTTTCTGATTGATCAAATGGAAAATACGTGATCAAACATCTTGAAAAGGCCAGTGTTTCCACGGGAACAAGACCTTTATAACCAAACTTAGTTTTTCCTGTTGTTTGAAGAGAGATTTGTTTCTTGTTGAATGGAACACTGGACGCCATTACAAGTGCAGGGAAAGTAGAGCAAGTTCATATTTTTAAATATTCTGATGATACGTTGATACAGTTGATCAAAAGTGAAGCAGCAAATGGTCAGGTCAGTACTGACTGTTTTGTGGATGCAAAAGAATACTGTGTTGTAGTAGACATCAGCTGTTTTATTCTATGAAAAACTTAACAGAGAAGTGTATACTGCAGGTATTCATAGACAGCATCCTCCTGTTTTTCTGGTCTCAGAAGCTAAAGCTTTTTGATGCTGCCCCTCCCTCTTCCATACTCAGTGTACAATGATGGAGGCATTCTAGATGCCTCCTAACTTATGTTCATGTATTTTTTTAATTATTGTTAGACTTTGGCTATGTAGTTCTCTTTTCCAACAAGTCTGATATGATTATGTTTTAAATTTGAGTTTGTCAAATCCAGTGCCCCTCCCTACGGGAGCATGGTCTCTGCTGCTCTTCCTTTCCTTATTAGAAATGGGCCTAGATACTTCATATATGTTGCCTGGGTCATACTCCATAGCTCCATCTAAGGATGGGTTTAAAAGTGTTTCTATCTTGAGACATGTGCCTCACTGATGAGTAACACTGACATATGGTTGCTTCTTGCTTCCTTTTGCAACAGGAAATTATACATTTAATACCTGTTGCTTACAATGAGAGAAGTATCCTAGTAAAAGTGGTGGTCTACCTCTGACATTAGCATTTAGGATTTTCTAGATCTTGGATCATGGCCAAGTTCTATTTAACATGAACATTCTCTTTCTCTGGCAATATTGGACAAGGAAGAGCCTCACCCAATCAAGAAACACATGGTTGCACCAGAAATAGCTTAACCAAAAGATCAGCTTAAATGGGGGCCTTTGCCCACTCTGCACTAGCAGCTCCAAGACCACTCCAACACTAAGAGGCTACTAGATGAGGCTTGGGTGAGTTCTGTAGTTTTTCTCAGCACCTGAGGATCTCAGCCAGCCATCACAGAAGAATTTCTGTGGTTTTAATTCCACTAACTGAGCTGCTTGGATCCTCTTCTGCCCAAGCCGTGTAATCTGAGGCTGTACTACAGGATCAGTCATACCCAATACCACAGACCAAAGCACTCAGTGCAGAGGACCCTGATAGGATGGAACCATCTGCCCTGCTCTGCCTCAGTACTTACTGACTTGCTGGAGGACAGCCTCCAGTGCTGGAGCTGGCCATGGCAGCTGGGCTCTTCCCACATTCTGCCTTTCAAAGGGCACAGCAGTATGAGGACTGAGTCTCTCTGTCTGAGGAGGTATGCATCTCGTCAGCAGGGTTTATGGAAATATGAAAGACAGTTGCTGACAATATGCTGTGCTTGTTCTCTCCCTAGGAGTTAGAGGCCCATCTTGCCATCTGTAGGACCAAGTTGCAGATCAGAGGTATAGCATTCTTCAATTCAGCTCTCCTTAGAAATTCTGACCCTGCTTCCAAGCCCTGTGCTATTCCTAACTCACTTCTGGCCCTAACAGGCATGGGAGATTTACAGTCCTCTCTGTTAAACCTTTTAAGGAAGCTGACAGCATGTGACTCCTGAATATTTTGAAGATGTTTTCCCAGGCATTCCAATACTGTTGGAAGAGTTTTACTCCAATATTCTCCAGTTTCATGTAACCCAGATAATAGTAACATGGAAATAAAAGCTTGCTTTCCTTCTAAATGCAGTACAATCTCTCTCACATCCTTGCAGATAGCTTGAGCCTGAGGTGTGATACTCAGTTCTTGTTTACAGCTGGCCAACTGATTCAGCTGATGCAGCCTCTCACATGGCACTGTCCAATTTCAGAAACAGCTGTGAAAATGCCAGTGTTTCTACAGACATAAATCTTTAGCAATTGAATCCCTCAGCTCATTGATCTTTATCACAGAGCAGCCCAGGTTTGAGAGGACCTTGAAAGATCATCCAGTCCAACCGTTCATGGGAAAGGGAGCCTAGATGAGAGGACCCTGTCCAATTGCATTTTTAGAACCTTCAGTGATGGGGAGGTTGTTGCACTGATTTATTGATCTCAGCATAAAAAAATTATTTCTTATATTGAGATCAGCAGGCTTTTCAAAGATTATAGACAGTGGCCTTGCACTAATGTCAGCCACATCTTTTATTATCCCAGGGTGGATTTCCTCTGGGCCCGTGGAGTTATGTGGGTTGAGCCCTTGCAAGAGGCTGCAGACCGGCCCTTCCACTGCTACTGACACATGAGTTGTCATAGCTACTTGATCCTGTGCTCTGCAGTCCAGCTATGCTGGTAAAGACAGGGCAGAGAAGATATTGAGAACCTCTCCCTTGCCAGCATTATTAGTGAGTAGTTTCCTCACCCTGTTCAGCAATGGGCCTGTGTCTTCCCTCTGCTTCTGCTTACTGCTCACGTATCTGAAGAATCCTTTCTTGTTGTTCATGACATCTTTGGCCAGTTTTAGTTCTAGCTGAGCCTTAGCCTTCCTGACCACATCTCTGCATGCCCTAGCAAGGTTCTTGTAGTCCCTGAAGGGTATTTACCTGCCTTTCTGTAGCTGGTATGCTTCTTTTTTGCCTTTTTTTTCTTTTTTGTCAGAGCACTGTTTTGGAGGAGGTGGCCTCAGAACCTTATTTTCTCTGGATTTCTCTTCTTGCTTCCTCTTTGTGCCCTAGTCTGTTTGAATACAAGTTAGCCTACTTCAGTAACATGTGGACTGCCATTACCGACTGCTGGGTCAAGACTGCTTTCTTAGGATGTGTTAACTCAAAAGCACAAGTACCTTGGTCATGTTTCACATCAGGTTGTTTAAATTCAGGTGTTTTAAACATATCCTTGCTGGTTTTGATGTCCATCACCTCTGCTGGGCAGCAGAAGATCCAAATCCCAATGGCTGACATTTTCCCTCCCACATATTTTCCTGGCAAATCCCTTGGACTTCACATGGGATTTCTGCCAGATCGCCAAATCAGGAAATTCACCCATCAATGTTTTAATTTTAAATCTTGTTTTTTCAGGTCTGAGATCTCCCTTCACATGTTGGGTGGCAAGAGAATATTGTCTTCTTATTTGCATGGGACAGAAACTTTCAGAATATCTTTAATCTAGTTCTTTTGACCAGGTGAGAAATCAAACAGGATAACCATCTCCAGGCTAGGTAACAGATCTTGAACAGTATGGTTGAGCCACCATCAGTAATCAGGATATACTCCAATAGTTCTCAGACTATAACTGAGGCTTTGCTCAGTTATATCTCTGTTCCATATCTTTGCAAACTGGACAACCAGTTAAAGAAATCTTCAGCCAAAGAACCAGGAAGTCTCTGCCAGACACCTTTTTCTGAGAATTCTAGGACACTTCATTATCCGTGGTGTGGCCATATAAATGGATACGCATGTAAAGACAAGTTGCTTATCTCAAAGAGATTCTAGCTGCTTGTGTGCTGTCCATACATGTGGTAACCACATACCCTTCTCCCTTGCAATGTATGGCTGACAGAACGACAGAACTCTATGCTTGCTGTCAAGTCAAGGAAAAGGGAGACAGATGAGTACAATACCCACAGTACTGTGAGGGCAAAAAACCTCCCATTTTATGATCTTGGATGCCTCTGATGTTGGGACCTCTATAGAGCAAATGTGCAGGCACAGAACACATTGCAAAGAGCTCTGGCTACTGGTAAGTAACCTTTTTTCCCCGCAGTTTTCTTCTATTCTTTCATAGTAATAAATTGTCATCTTAATTTCAGTATTGGTTTAAAGGCAGGGTGCAGCCTGGCAAATAACCTCTTGTCTTCATGATCATCTAAGGGCATTCGTAAGGGCAACTAATGACAAAACAAGGGGAAATGGGTTTAAACTGAAAGAGGGAAGGTTTAGATTAGATAGTAGGAAGAAGTTTTTCACTGTGAGGGTGGTCAGACACTGGAACAGGTTGCCCAAGGAAGTTGTGGATGCCCCCTCCCTGGAAGTGTTTAAGGCCAGGCTGGATGAGGCTTTGAGCAACCTGATCTAGTGGAAGGTGTCCCTGCTGATGGCAGGGGGGTTGGAACTAGATGATCTTTAAGGTCCCTTCCAACCCAAACCATTCTATGATTCTGTGATCTAGAATTTGGATCCCATACTGCAGGTTGTTGCTTTAGCATTATTCACTTTGCTCAAGATTTTTTATTAATCATTTAAAAATCACTTAATTAATTGTTCTTAAACAGCAAATTCATACTTTTGATAAGGAAAGAGGCGTAACTGGGTTTTCTCAGGAATGGGAACTTTAAAACAGGTAAATTCATACAGGGATGAGCACACTTTTTTCTTATTTCTGACCGTTAACCATTGCAGTTGTCTTTGAGAGTAATGCAACAGCTCTTGAAAAGGCTAAACAGTGAAGTTCTGGTTTTGTTGGTTTGGTTTTTTAAAGATAAGTGTTGCTCAGTTAAATGGAGAATATTACCTTAAACTCAGGCCCTTAGTATTTCTAACATATTTTTTTATGACGTGATCTCACATTATTGCCTGTGTGATTTATTGTCATTTGTAGACTTATTAATAAATGTTCTTTGCTACTGAATGAAAAGCTGGCTAATAATTCTGGTTACTTTCATGCTGTTCAGTAACATTATCAATCAGCTAGCAAAAATGTGAATGTTGAAGCTCACTCCACCATGGATGCTGAAACATCTCATTATTTTTGTGACCTCTTCCTTTCACCTTCAATTTATTTTTCAGCAGTCTGACAGTTTTCACCAATCAGGTTTAACCAAACTGTGGCATTTACTAGCCAAAAAAATAAGAAGTCTCTTTGCCAATGAAAGGACAAGTTTAGTTTCAACAGCTTTAAAATTTTCAATGTTAAGAGCAAGAAAAATCATTTCAAAAAATAAAAGGAAAACAATTTTATACATTCAGAATCCTGTCATTTAAAGATGGGAGCAGTGTTACAAATAATAAGCTTACTAGTTCAAACGTTTGTCATGAAAGTAGATTTTGTACATATATACGTGGATTTAGGTTGCTTGTTTCATAAAGGTAAAGTTCCTGGTGCAAATAATTGTTCTATTTTAAACTTTTTCTAAGAGTACACTCATTGCAGTACCTTCTGCAGTTACAGACTTACCTGTCCATACATTTATTCTCTTTGTGTGATCTTCAGTGAAAGTGGAAGTCAGTCTGTTCATTTTGAAACTGGTCTGTTCATTTTGTTCAGCCTTTGCAGTTTGCTAGTACATCAGTTTCAGTGTTAGCATTACAGTGTCACGGTAGTTGTCTTGCTGTTGTATAAACAATAATCACTGTAAATGTCTTGAAACCTGGCTAAATTGGTAAATTCTATTTTGGCTGTATTTTTAAAAATAAATTGTAACTTTTTATTATAGAAAACAATTGCAATAATTTATCACTTTTTAGTGTTTTATATAGATTGACTTAAAGACGTAAAACTGTACATGATTAGAAACAGTTTGTGCCTATTTCACACTTCTATTAAACAGTGTGGTACTGTCAATTATATTCAGTATCTGGGATTTCTGATAGCCACAATATCTTGCTGTTCTCTAATCTTTGTTGCTATTAACCCTTTGTTTCCATGCTTACTACTTTCTGGCCTATTAATTTTAAAATGTAAAATTTTATTGTAAAATTTACCAATTTTTTGCTTTTTAAAGCACTACATAGAAATATGTATTGTAACAAACCCTGATCACAGATCTTCATGTCATATAATGCAATAATGTATGTTTGGAAATGGTCATTATATTCATTATGGATCAGTTTTAGGTTAGAAGTTAAGAGTATGGTTGAAGACTTTTTAATTATTATTATTTTGAAAGAAATACAGACTTCAGATGTTCAGGTTTAATTAGTTTGGCTTTAAATATTTCTGGATAAATAATGAATTTATTCATGTTTAAAGTTGTGAAATTATCACAGGTTTTGATCTATTCCAGAACTGATTTATCAATGATAATTTAAAAAGTGTCATTTTATTTAGTCTTTGTCTTCTATTATAAATGAATGTGGCATTTGCCTGAATGTGCAGATAACCCAGAACAGCATCCCAAATGAGAAATGAGGGACCATTCTTTCCATGTTTAAATTCTGAAATGTTTTTATCATGAAGTAAATTAATTACCTCCTGACATACTGCAGAGAAAATGTTTGTAAGGTACACTGGTAAAAGATAAAGTTTGGATGATGCAATGTGTTTATGAATTAGGAGAGCTGGAAATAAGCATTTAGAGTCTCTTCCCCATGAAAACTTACTCCAGGCTGTCTCTTGCCTCTGTTTTAAAAACTTACCTTTCTCAGTACTTAGAATCACAGAATGGTTTGGCTTGGAAGGGATCTTCAAAGATCATCTAGTTCAGCCCCTTGCCATGAGCAGGGACCCCTTCCACTAGACCACGTTGCTCAAAGCCTCATCCAACCTGGCCTTGAACTCTTCCAACGATGGGGCATCCACAGCTTCTCTGGGCAACCTGTTCAGTGTCTCACCACCCTCATCATACAGAATGTCTTCCTTACATCCAATCTAGATCTACCCTCTTGCAGTTTAGAACCATTGCACTCATCCTGTCACTACAGGCCCTGGTAAAAAGTCTTTCTCCATCTTTCTTGGAAGCCCCCTTTAATTATTGAAACACTGCAACAAGGTCTCCCTGGAGCCTTCCCTTCTCCAGGCTGAACAGCCCCAACTCTCTCAGCCTTTCTTCATAGGAGAGGTGTTCCAGTCCTCTGACCATTTTTGTGGCCCTCCTCTGGACCCACTCTTAACTTTTACAGACCTGTCTTCCCCAGTCAGGCTGCTAATCAATTACTCTCCCTTATACCAGTAACTTTCCACAGCCTTTTGGTCACCTCTGAAGGGAAGAGCTCTCTAGAAAAAAGTGTTCTTCTGCTGAATAGCAAAAACTTGTCTGGTAACTCTCCAACTTTGTTCCCCCATGGCATTCCCTCTACTCAACAAACACACTTAGCACCCAGTCTTGCCTTTCCTCCTCCTCCTCCCTTTGCCAAATTGAAGAGCACCTGTACTTCACCATAAGAATCCATCTCTCATGAGCTTCTATGTTTCTCTTCATCCGTGTACAAAGTCTTGTGTTAATACGTGCCTGTGCACAGCCCTGCTCAGCCACCTCAGTGTCCCTTTACCCTCTGAGCTCTCTAGTGTAAAGCCCTGCCCTCGCTCTGACACACAACGGCTAATACAGAATACACTCTTCTCCTACACGAATCTTTATTGCGAGTCAGGGTTGTGCATTTTGGCTTGAGTGCAGGAACCAAGTGTGTCCTCTGAGTCACTGCACTGGAGATGAAAGCAAGTCATTCGGACCACTGGAGTATCAACATCTGGACGCTGTTGTGGCTGTTGATACTGGCTGATCTAATGCATTTCCTGATTATTTTTTAGGAACTGAATCTTGGAGTAATGCTTGCTCAATTCTATTTTTAAGTTACCTGTGCTTGGATTAGGGGAAGTTGGGTGGCGTGCTAATAAGAGAGAAGAGTATGCTGCTAGTAATTCTGTGCCATTTACTTGGACCACAGGAGAAAAACAAGCAGCATTAAATGTGTTTAGCAAGACTTTTTGAGGCAGTGAGATTGAGTGTACTAACATTCAGGGAACAAAAGCAACATGAGTCTTAAATTTTAACAACTGGGAATTAAAAATTTCCTATGGGTGCGTGAGTTCTATAAGCTACTCGAGTGACAAAACAGCATTTCAGTGCTGTCTCTCAAAGATGTCCCAATAAATTCTTAGGAAGACACTATACTTGGATTTGCACTCCACACCGAGTTCAAGAAGAATTTTGAACACAGCAGTAGAATTCTTTTTTTCATGCTCAGTGACCAAAGACATTAACAAAAGCAGTTCAAGTAGATGTGATGTGACTTGAGTAGTTATGAGCTAATGAAATTCTCAGTGGAGATCTCACTTGACCCAATTAATGGAGAAAAATAGTACAAAGAAAAATAAAAATGTAAGTCAAAGATGTTCCTGTTACTAAGAATATATTTCCACAAAACCTGTAGGTTCAAAGTCACATTAAGAAGTTGACCCCTTCTTCAGCTTTGTGTCACAATGCCCTATTCTCCACAGTGGTCTCAAGAACTATGGTGCCACGTAGATCAGTGAAGTGATCCAGATCATTTTAACACTTGGGGTGAAAAAAAATAATGGATGTTATTTCACTGCCAGCAGAGAAAATGCACATGGAATTATACTCTCAGTTGATGAAAATGGTCCCAGTTACATGAATCAGGACTACGCTTAGAAATGGGTTCAAGATTGAACCTATCCAATGCTTCAAAAGTTGGCTGACCTAATTTAAACTGTATTTTCGTATTTTACCCTCCATCGTCAGTAGTTTATGTCAAAATAATGGTTTCTGTGTATGAGTTACAACAACAAAATGAGTGAATTCTGACTGTAAATATTCCTCCTTGCTTCTCTGCCTGCTAATGTACAATTATCTGAGCACATTTTAATATATTTAATGTATTTTTTAAGAGTTTTGATTGTGAAAATGCAAATAACCTGCCACAAGTATACTGAAGCCTGAGACTTACCATGAAACAAATGCTGTGGTTAGAGGACAGAGCACTGAATCAGCAGAGCTTGTGATTTTTGTTTGAACACAAAATCACTTGAGATAAAATTTAACAATTTTTAATGGGATGTTTAGACCGCTGGACTTTGTTGAAATGGGTATTATATACCCACACTGTGAACTTGTCTTCTTCCCAGTCTCATTTTCCTTTCAGGTTTAACACTGCATACTTAATTTTTCACTTACAGTCTTCCTTTGTATCTTGCCAAATCCCTGATTCCAATGGTGCCAGCCCCAGCAGCTTGGCCCCTCCATGCGGACCGACAGCTACGTTCTGCTGATCAGTCAGTGCCAGTTGCAGCACTGATGATGTGTCTACCGGGTGCTTTTCCAAGTCCCACCTGCTCTGACAAGGTTCCGTGAATCTGTTTTTGGCTGGCCTGCATAGCCCTAGCCTTGTGAAGGGCAGTGAAGTAGTTTCTGCACCTTGCCAGGCCAGCCTTGCATGGACAGCAGTAAAGTACTCCCAAGGTCCACAGCAGGGCAATCAAAAATATTTCTTCCTGCTGGTGCAGAACCAGAAGGCAGCGGGACGACAGAGATGGCAGGGTGTAGAGGTGGATAAGTGATACATGTTCCTTAATGGCTGGGGAGAGGCAAGACTGTTAAGCTCTTCTCTGAACATCACCCACAGTGTGCACTGGGTGAGATGTCACCTCCCCTATCCCTTAACTGAGGGATAGTAGGCAATTCTGGACTCCTCACTGCCAGTCTTCGTGACTTTTCTCATCACAGAGCTTGTGATCTGTGTGAAATAAGGGAGAGACTGTAGACGTTGCTATTAAAAACGGTTCTTTGACTCTTGCTGATCTTCACGTGAGCAGTAGGCAAATGCTTTTTATGGATCTAGACTATGCAGATTTGAAGCCCCAATTTCTGTGTCTTCATCAGAAACTACCCTTCAGCAACTTTAGCAAAGGCCAGAAGAAGGATCTCACTGCTGGATGCGCTTCTGCATAGTTGCTCTGTTATCACAAACAAAGCAAACCATGTGCTAGCTGCCCTGGGAGAAGCGTGGTCTGCCAGTCCAGGGAAATTATCGTCCCCTTGGCTGGTGAGGCGGTACCTGGGATACCAGGTTCAAGCAGGATGCTGTGATCCAAGCAGAAGGCCGTTGCAACAGCCAGGGATGTGCACTTGTGAAGATAGGTCTTGAAGGAGTTCTGCTGAAGAGCTGCTATGGGGCATCTAATTGCAGCCTACAACTGTTTGCAGGACAGGTAACATGGGCGACGGAGCCATTTTCCTCATCGGAGTGGATCCCAGAG
>NW_010304816.1:12143-12489 GCF_000700745.2 Antrostomus carolinensis | reverse complement strand
TTCCAACCTCAGCCATTCTGTGATTCTGCAATTCTGTCTCAGAAGCTCTTTGCTTTACTTATTTAGAGGAATGCATTCCTGTTAATTTTCACAGGCCCTTAGTGTCCGGAATCAGAAATAATTTATTTTTCTGGATTTGCTGCTGAAGATATGCACATCTTAGGGTCTTGGCCAATTCAGCATGCCATAGCATCAGGAGATACTGACAGAGAGAATGGACTGGACTGCTAAGATGCAGGATGCAGCAGATAATGTGATTGGGAGCTTCCAGAGAGAGATCATAGAATCATAGAATCATAGAATGGTTAGGATTGGAAGGGAGCTTAAAGATCATCCAGTTCCAAAC
>NW_010304816.1:4112-12066 GCF_000700745.2 Antrostomus carolinensis | reverse complement strand
ACCATCCACAACTTCCTCGGGCAACCTGTTCCAGTGTCTGACCACCCTCACAGTGAAAAAATTCTTCCTAACATTTAATCTAATCCTGCCCTCTTTCAGTTTAAACCCATTTCCCCTTGTTTTGTCATTAGTTGTCCTTATGAAAAGTCCTTCCCCAGCTTTCTTGTAGGCCCCCTTCAGGTACTGGGAGGCCACTATAAGGTCTCCCCGGAGCCTTCTCTTCTCCAGGCTGAACAACCCCAACTCTCTCAGCCTGTCCTCATAGGAGAGGTGCTCCAGCCCTTGGATCATCCTGGTGGCCCTTCTCTGGACTAGTTCTAACTGGTCCATGTCTTTCTTATGTTGGGGGCTCCAGAACTGGACGCAGTATTCCAGATGGGGCCTTACAAGAGTGGAGTAGAGGGGTAGAATCACCTCCCGCGACCTGCTGAAATGAAGAAACACAAGGAATAGCCTGAGTCCACTATGCATGGGTCAGGGAGATGCAATTACACAGCTTCTGGAGGTCTTATTCTTGTATGATTTCTATTTGACTCAGAGGAGCAGGAATTCTCTAATGCAAGATTAAAAACCTAGAGCAGTTTATCCTGTGAGAATACCTGGAGAAACAGAAACACACTCTTAGAAGGACACAGCAAACCTACAAGTAAAGACAGAGTGGAAAAGCATCCCATGCCAGCTGATCCAGTAGCTAATCCACCTGGCTGTTAAAATCATACTCAAAGGTGGTTTTTTTTCTAAATATAACATGCTTTCAGCCAGTGGATTCATCCTCCTTTCATCCAGCACAATGAAGAGAGTTTTTCTCATTAATTCAGTCTTGTTGGAGATGATCTTTCACCACAGCTGAGAACCTTCCTAAGTTTCTCTCTGGTTATTATAACCCATCTATATACAGCAGGCTGTACTGGATCATCAGTCAGCTGTACTACAGGTCTCTATGTCAGGTCAGCCCATGATTAAACAACCTTTTGGCTGTGTGTACTTACTGGTGTAGACTTAATCGGTCTAATCTGCAACATGTAGCTAGGGTGCAGCCAGTTGTGTAAGGTCCACCTCCTCCAAAAGACATGTTCAACCAACAGACAGCCATCCCATATGGAGGCAGGCACACAGAGCCAGAACAGGGAAGAACATGCCTGTCCATTGTGTGCAACAATTTTGCTGTGGTTGAAGAAAGACCCACAGCAAAGGAAATGCTATAGGGATGAAGGGGATCAGTGCGTGGGAGGAAATCCTGCCATGTTCTTTAAAATAGAAAACCAAAGCTCAGACTCACAGAGTGCCCATGACCTGGCACCAGTGACGAGGAAGGTGACGGAGGCAAAGCAGGTCACAGGAGGTGCCTGACAAACACAGCAAGTTCCCCATCCTGCTGAGGAGGGGGGTGATAGAGTGGCTGGGTGGGCACCTGGCATTCAGCCAACATCAACCCACCACAGTTTGTTGGACAGACTGAAACAGGGCTCAACCTCATGTGAAGCAGACAAAAGAGCTGAGATGCAATACTCTACGGTGTTCCTCAATGGAGATACCTCAGCTCTTCAGGAACTGCTGGGAACTGTGGTATGGGGCTCTGGCACTGCACAGAATATTGAGAAACATCCAGCAAAGAGGTGCTTAAAGACAACAAACAAGATAATTTGTCCCCATGCACGCCAGACACATTCCAGACAGGGGAACAAGAGCATGCCAGGGTGGAAAGAGCCCCGAAAGAGGCCTCGGGAGCTCTGTAATGTCTGATGATACAGAGCCTTGGCTCAGGCCTAATAATAAGCAGCAACAACGATGACTCAGACACTTCCTTTGTTGGCTGGACATGGGAGAGGAACAGGAGGAGCAAGCAGGAAACCCCTGATGGAGGACCGGTTGCTCAGTAGTATGTTCCTGGAAGAAAAGAAACAAGCTTTTCATCTCCACCTCCGGACAATTCTGAAGTCTGTGCTTTCAATACACACTTAAGGAAGCACTCCATCCTATGCACAAACCCAGCATGTGCCTCTCAACACACAGCAAGGAAAAGGGAAGATCTGCTAAATGGTGAGATGGGGAGGAGGGCTAGCAAAGGCTGAGCATGTGAGGTACAACAGCCCAAGCCAGAAGATGAGCAGTTGCTCATCTCACTCATTCTCAGTGCAACAGCTGGAGAAAACTCTTGGTTAAGATATTCCAACAGGACCTGCTCTCCATCCCTGGGAACATCTGCCAGAATTAATAATCCCTTATCAGAGGAGGTGAAGCATGGAGCACCAAACAGTGCTTGTGACCTTTTCAGCAATTTTTGCATGCCTGCTGCTTTCACAACAACTTTCTGTACCAGTTTAAAATAAATCCAGCCCATCTGAAAGTAAAGTACTCAGAGATTGCAGAAGCACCTGGCCCTTCCTCTACAAAGCCAGAAACTAGCACAGATGTATCCGGGGATGCAAATGTGGAGGCCAGGGAGCTACAGAGGGGGATTAATCTAGTCCTAAATCCCAGCATCTGAAAGAGGAGTGTGGTCTCCCCTGTCAATGACACTGCTGCCTTCACCTCAGAGCAAACTGGAAAGCCCAAGCACTGCCCCCAAGCTTGCAGCCAGGAGACATCACATTCTGTGATTCTGTGATCTTGGCTCTCTTCATCTTCTTCTGTGTGCAAGGTTCCATGCATTCAGCCTTTTAACAGCAGTGGGGACTGCAGTCCTACAGGGAGTAACTTCTCCTACATCCCATATTAGACCAGGCAAGAGTGGAGCCACATCATAGGTTAATGATAGGTTAGGTTAATGATTGGACTCGATGATCTTAAAGGTCTTTTCCAATCTAGGCAATTCTGTGATTCTGCAAGAGGGAGTATCTCTGTCTTCACATGGGGCTTCTTTGTGCATGAGCCCTCCAAAAAGCATTTCTGTGAGCTCTGGGCTCCATACACTGAACACAAGGACTCAGTGGGACCTGCTGCTTTCCAGTGGGGTCTCCTGTTTTCCAGCACACAGCAGAAGCTGATGCTGCAGCACATGAGAGCAGCTGAATTGCATACCTAGCATAGGACTTGACCAACAACAGCCAAAACCCAGTTTGAGGGAAACAAACTGCAGCTTCCAGCCCCTCAATGGAACAGTGCACCCCGCACAGGCTGCACAGCCCAGGGAGCAGCACTGTGGTCTGGTTTTCAGTTACAGGCATCAACCACACCATAAAAAGGGCAGAATTTTGGAATAACTTTCCTGGTTATATAGATAGCAAGAATGTCCAGAGCTATAGCTGTTAATGCAACATAGAAATTTAATATTCCTTCCACAATTATACTAATCTCCAGCTACCAGTCCTCGGGATAAACCTAATACAGAGGCAGAATCCCTACATATGCCACTGCTACAGCCCAGGACTTTTTAGTGAACAAACTAGCTCTGGCCACTGTCAGGGACCTGGCACCAGGCTAGATTAAAGCTCATGTTAACCCCTCCTGGAATTTCCTGTACCTCTCATTAGACCTAGTGATAACTCTCAGAGCATACAGGGAAAGCTCAGTAGAAAATAACCTAAATAGAAGTGAAAGTCTCACATCCTCTTGGTGACCAGCACATTTTTTTTTAGGGTCAATATCCTCTGTGGGCAGCAAGAAGAAGAAAACATGGGGAGCCCTGACAGACCCCCTCCTGCTGCCCCCTCCCAAGGGACCAAGGCTGCTCTCTATGGAAGATTCCCAACACTTTGGCTGAAATGCCGCCAGCATTTGGGCAGGGCTTGGTGTTATTTTTAACATTTGCTCACATAACTCTTAGGATGAATCCTGGGAAGAGCTTGTCACCAAAATAGTATACTGTGGGCACTATTTATACACCCACTGGCAGCACAGCAGGATATGCTAAGGAGGGAAAGCTGGAGGACCCCCTTCCCTCCTCACAGCTTAGCAATTAGGGATACAGGGGGGCCCTAAAACACGGTTGGTTGTTTGGGCTAGTCCTCAGAAGTAAACCAGCACCTGCAGAAGGCCTGATATCTCCTGTTTAGGAATGTCTTGTCCACCTGGGAGGGAAGCCCAGGCACAGCAAGCTTGGGGAGGATGGATGGCTGTGTATCCTGGGGCAGGCATACCCCAATGTATGACTAAAAAGGGAACAGTTGTGCCTAAACATGAGCTAGGTCAGAAGAAAACACTGCTGTCCTCCTATTTTATCTGTCTTTGGCTACTGCAGGGAAATCCAGCAGGGGTAGGGTTTCTTGGTTTGTCACCTCTTTTTCCTATACAGCCCCAGTAAAGGTGTGCAGTGATGGGGGAAGGGGAAGCATTAAATACCAGTGATGTTTGCTGGAAAGAAGGCACCAGATTTCTTAACAGGACTTACTCTCCTTTATCCCTAGGGATAACAGCAGCCTCAGGCCTTTCTGTATCAAAACAGCTTGCCCTAAGGGACTGAAGGTAAAAAAACCCAAAACCCCTTTTGAGACTATCCAGGGAAAGGAGGCTCTTCCCCTGTCTAATTTTCTGGGGTAAAAATAACTTCTCATTTCCCTGCATATTGAACTCCCTTGATTTTTGTCTTTGTTTCTTCTCCCTCCCCCTTTCTCCTAAGACACATTCAGACTGCTTTCTACTTTCATGTCTCCTGGTGAAGCAGGTGACATGACCTGCAGAACATGCACAGTATGCTGCATGAGAATGGAGAAGACAGACAGGCTCTGGACCACCAGCAGGCCATCCTGGAGTAGAAAGGGAGCCAAAGTTTGATTTACCAGTGTGTAGGTAAAACGAAAATGGATATATACATTTTCTTTCCGTGTAATAAAGGCTGCAACCTGAGCAGCATACTGAGACTGTTCATCAGAGCCACGGAACAATGCAAAATAAAACCACATACACACGACTAATTGAAGCATGCTCTCCAGGCAGGGGCAGGACCAGCCACGTTACTTTTAGCAGAACAAATAGAAGGGATCAGCTCCTACCTTACCAGATGCAATCTCTCCAGATCACAGGCTCAGCTCACGGCAGCCAGAAGCTGGCTGCAGCAGCAACGGCATCGAGAGCAGCAGGAAGAATATAGCATGCAGAGCCAGCAATAATCCAAAGCTAAACCACCTTGTCCCCGTGTCAGCTCGGGGGATCAGCGAGACATGCTGCAGGGATTCTCTGCAGGCAGCTCCCTCGTCGCTGCAGGATGGCGGGCGACAGGCAACATGACAAGGCACTTCTTCCAGATGGGAGCTGGCTCAGGGATTCCTCTTGCTGCCAGTCACCTGCCTCTCCTCCAGCACAGTGGTGCCAAGGTGCTGGTCTCACTCAGAGAGCATGTGGGCAGCAGCGAAAAGCGAGGCAAGGCTGGCAAGGCAAGGGCCAGATTGCTAATGAAAGCCTCAGTGTAAATACAGATGCACTCTGGAGAGACTATGGCAGAAATGCAGCTCGTGTTACAGAGAGCCATTTACAGACAGGAGTGAGTGTGCTGGGGCTGTGCGGGCTGTCTCAGAATCACAGAATTGCCCAGATTGGGAAAGACCTTTAAGATCATGGAGACCAATCATTAACCTCACACGGACAAGTCCCCAACTAAACCCTGTCCCTCAGCACTGTGTCTACATGACTCTGAAATCCCTCCAGGGATGGGGGCTCCACCACTGCCCTGGGCAACCCCTTCCAATGCCTGAGAACCCTTTCAGGAAAGAAATTCTTCCTCAGATCCAATCTAAACTGCCCTTGGGGCAGCTTGAGGACGTTTCCTCTTGTCCTATCACATGTTATTTGGGAGAAGAGATGGACCCCCACCTCTCTCCACCCTCCTTTCAGGCAGTTGTAGAGAGCCATGAGGTCTCCCCTCAGCCTCCTTTTCTCCAGGCTCAACAACCCCAGTTCCCTCAGCCGCTGCTCATCACACTTGTGCTCCAGACCCTTCCCCAGCTCTGTTGCCCTTCTCTGGACATGCTCCAGCACCTCCATGTCCTTCTTGGAGTGAGAGGCCCAAAACTGAACACAGGACTTGAGGTGCGGTCTTCATCGCCGGCCTGCTCAGGCAGAGGGGTATGAAAGCAGCTGCCTGCAAGGGGAAGCCATGAGGTGAACTGACAACGAGCAATGGGAGACCCCTCAACTTCACACTCTCCAGTAGCTCCTGCAACTCCAGACACAGAAGCAGCTAGTGGTAACCAAACCTATGCAGTTTTACATCCTATGCCCAACCTGGGACAGCCCCAGCTCCACACCTTCTCTGCTGCACAGTTCTACAGCAGCCCATCATGCCTGGGAGAAACGCGGATCAGAGCTTCACTCCACCCATGTATGTGACGAGGTCATCATCCAGGCCCTCTCCCCATGCTCAGGAGCTCCTCATCTTTGGGACTTACCATCTCTGTCCAGTTCACTGCCTTTGTCACCTCTGGCTAGGATTCTTCTTTCCCTCCCATTTCTGGATAACTTACAAGCTGTATTGCAACTGGATTTACACCAAATAAGGAAGATAGGGGATACGGACTAGCTCGACAAAGAAGCAATGTGTCAAAGGGGTTGGGGATTTTGCCTCCATTGTCCCCAAAGCTGGAACCAGCAGTAGAGGGGGTTTGCAGGTTTCAGCTACTGCCCATTAAACCAGCACTGAAAGACCTCAGCAAAGGGCTGAGAAGGAGCTGTTTCAGGATGCATACCACAGCGGGCATAGCCTATTTTCAGTAAGCTTGGTGCCAGACAGACAAATAGCTCACACCAGTGACCTCTGGGTGCAACTGGTGACAAAGAACAGGGAGTTCATGTAGTTATGTAGCAACTCAGGTCTGTTCTGTAGAGGCTGGGGGTACCTCCATTGAAAAAATATTGCCTAGTCTCAAAAGAAAAAGCTTGAAAACAGTTGACTTACTTAGGCCAATTGCATCAGTGAGTGCTGTTAAAAACCTAGCTTCAGGGAGAGCACAGGGATCCCAAAGTAATAGCTGTACGTCCTGGCAATACCTACCAGAGGGGTGAAGCCAGCCAGGTGTTAAGCCAGACTGAAATGCTCCCTTTTAATGAGAGCAGCTTGGTTGTATTATCTATTGTCTCCTCTCTCCAGCAAACTGCTGGTACAGCCATAACCCCTCCACACAACTGGGAATATAAGGTTATTGGAGTTAAAACTCCTTGTTCCTGGACATGCTGATATCCTTTCCCTGGGCTGACAGTGCCTGCAATGAGGAAGGTGCTTTATGCTTTACCCCCTCCAAAGTGCAGAGATTCTGCACTCAGCCCAGCCCAGCTGCTCTTGGGGTAAGATAATTCTCCTGGCATTGAGCTACCCTTGCACAAGAAAAAGGAAAATTTCCCAGGGTTACAACGGTGAATCTAGTACCAGGTGCAGCTCCTCAGGTATGTCTGAGACAAAATACAGTCATTACTTCACCAACAAGTATTCACCGACACAGGCAAGAGGGCTCCAGTCAGGGGGCTGCTTCTCCAAATGTGATGAGTTTTCATGACTTATTCCTGCATAATGACAAACCAGGACAGGTCTCTCCTGGGGTGAAGTGACTGCACTGACAGGCTGGTTCACTGCTAAGCATGACAACACTGAAGCCGTATCTTCTACCATGTTGATTCTGCTGCCAAACTCATCTCAGCCAGGGAACGGCTGAACCACCAGATGACCCCAAAGGGTTTAAAAACCGTTCACAACAGTTACCCAGGCTCAAACAAGGCAGTGGGAGTGTTTAGATCAAGGCTGCAATAAGGCTCACCCCATCTGCAGGAAGAACAATCCTGCCAAGGCACAAGTGACAGCCCTACAGCATCCACAGCCTGCCAGGAGCACGAGCATTGAACCTGGCTGGGGAATGCTGTCTACAAGCTCTCCCCTGTGCTTTCTGACCACACCAGGAGAGATGGAGGAAAATGACACCCACAGAAAATGGGGTTTAGCAATCTGTACAGCCTGGCCTTGTCTCACTTTGGAAGCTGCTCTTCCCTACAAGCACTTCTCCACCTCGGTCTGACCCACTGCCCACGTTCA
>NW_010304816.1:3704-4100 GCF_000700745.2 Antrostomus carolinensis | reverse complement strand
CACTGGAGGAACCCAGCCATTACAGGAGAGGACATGCACTGTCAGCACCACTTCATGGCAGTTTACTTTTCCAGCTCAGCTGTGTAAAACCTCAAGCAGACCATCTCACTGTTCAATGCCTCAGTTAACCCCCACTGTGAAATAAAGATCGTAACACTTACCAAGTTGCTGCAGATGCTGTAAAGTTAACTTCAGTAGGGGATGCTGGCAGTCTGTGAACATTAACGAGCATTCTGCGAGACTCTTTTTTTCACCCATAAAGCAGAGACTCCTTCTGGCTTTCCCAGGCAAACAAGCTACTGCACGCAGCTTTCTTCACCCTCACCATGGCAGGTACGCTGCAAAGACAGGGATCCCCATTACCCCCAAAAGCAGGAGCTTTGGTCCCTCTACAAG
>NW_010304816.1:0-3670 GCF_000700745.2 Antrostomus carolinensis | reverse complement strand
GAATGCGATGCACCAGCCCAGCCTCAGCCGAGCTGTCAAGGCAGCAGAAGGGTTGGGGCTGCACCGCTCTGGAATTCCAGCAACGCACAAACACCCCATCAGCCTGCACCAGGAATGACTCCTCCCTGCCCCGGACCAGGCTGAATCACTGGAAATACCAAAACAACGATGAGGTCACGTTCCCAGAGCAAGGAATTGGAGCCAGATATAGCTACGTGGAGAAGTGTGCTAAAAAGGGACTCAGCATATGAGCTGGAGGTTTTGGTGGACAGGCACCCCAGCATTTGTCTCATTTAAAAATGACTTGAAGCTGCCAGGAGACTTTTTTTTTTTTCTCTGCAGGGAGCAGGGAACTGGGCAGCACAACAGGGGCTTTAAACTCTTTATCCAACCCCTTGAAAGAGGCACAAACACTAGAGCTTGTGAGTGTATAGATCTGGATTCAAGGAATGAGGCAGAGGTAAAACTATGACTGGATTCTGAGTCCAGTGTTCCCAAAATCTCACTGCGATACCAGGCTCAGGGCTTAAGCAGTTAAGAATCCTCCTGCAGCAATCTGAATGGCATACAAAAATCATATACCCATTACTGTCTGGTTGCTTTTGCTATAGCCTCAGCCAGCTTCCACAAAAAAACCCACAATGGTTTGGTTAAGTTTTTAATGGGGTGAGCAGCAAGTAACAGTGGCTCTGCTGTTGCTCCTAAAATGAGCATCTAAGCACTCCATCATCAGCAAATACACTTTTCAAGGCAATGCAGTTCCTGCCTTTCCAGTTCTCAGTGGAGGGAGACTGGAGACATTTTGCTGCTTAGACTGTGAAGGAAATTGCAACACAAGACTTGGAAAGGATAGAGGAATTCACAATAGAATTTGCAATAGCCTGCTCTTTCCCCTCCTCGTAGGACGAGGCATTTGGATGGATAACAAGAACACCCACAGTATATGAAAAAGAGGCTCTAAGAATCCAGTTTTTGTTCCATCAGGACATAAACTAGATCCTAATCAGAAGCCAAGGGGGAGCAAAAATAGGACCAGAGAACTAACACCAGGCACCCACCTGGCAGGCTGGGCAGTAGTCACGGGGCTGGCATACTCTGCAGCAACCACAGCATCTGGCACACTGAACTGGTGAGCTACGCCTGCACCAGTCCCTTTCTCCTCCAAGTGCTTTCAGATTTGCTAATAAAAGATAGAAGAAAATCTGTGGTGACTTGTGCATAACTCCCAGAGGAAAGCATCAGTTCAGAAGTGCTCAAAAACAAATCAGTTCATTTTCACCCCACTATTTCCGCACGTTCTGGTAACAAGAACCAGCATATTGAGTCACATGAAAACCTCTTCTGGTCTAGTGCCCTATCCTTGACGTTTTGGCACTAACATATATATTACAGAGTATGGAGTAATCTCTCCTAAGGCCATACTCTTCCAGCCTGCAGCAATCAGCAGTCAAGGAACTTGGGAGAGCTGGAGGTTGCACACTGACCACTGTGTTTAACAGCCACTGAAGCACATCTCTGCCATTGAGGTGTCTGGTTGCTTTTGGAATCTGTGTATATTTTCAGCTTCCATGCCATCTCATAGCAACACGTTCTGCAAATCAACTGTGTTGAAAAAGGACTTCCTAAACCTCCTGTCTAATAGTTAATGTTGCTGGATGTGCTTCTATGCTGTGAGAAATAGCAATGGTAAGGTTATTCCTTACTCAACTTCTTCCTACTGTACACTATTTTGTAGGCCTTTATTCTTTCCCACTATCATCTACTTTTCCTTGTTTAATTTCTCTTCCTACAGAAGCTATTCCAGTCCTGTAATCATCTCCATTCTCCTTTTCTGTATCATGTCTAGGTCTAGGCCAATCTTTCCGAGGGAGAGTGACGAGACTGTATGTGTTCCTCAAGATGCAGGCACAGCATGACTGTGTATCTCAGTATACAACAATATACAGTATTTTAAAATTTATTCTTTATTTCCAGTATGAGATCTGCCTTTTTGGCTACAGCTGAACATTGAGCTGATGAGCTCAGATACAGTGACTCAAAAGGGCTTCTGGTGGGCAGGGAGAAACTGTTCACAAATCACCATTACACACATAAACTTGTGGCATTTATCAGCGTCAAATCCCATTTGCTGTTTTATCATGCTGATAGTTTTACAAGATACTCCTGTAATTCTTCAGGTAGTTTTCAAACCAACTACCTTGACTAACTTAGAATCATCAGAAAAATCATAGTCTTTACTCTGTCTTCCAAACCATAGCTAATTTGTTGCACAGCATGTGTTCCACAGAGATCCCTGTGGGACCCAGGCACTGCAGATACCAGAGCTTTAATGCATTGCAAAGCCTCATGTTTGACAAGGAGTCCACAGTGACCATGGATGCTCAGTCTCGGTGGATATCCCACCATGGCCTGATGCAAGGAGCTGTGGAGCTCTAATACTTGTTCTCTGCATCTGAACTTGTGCTGTCACAAGGCCATGCACAAGTAGGCACCTCTACCAGCAGGTCAGAATGTCCTCAAAACTGGGGTTATTATTCTCTTGACAATGGATTATGGTGCACAGACACTTCCTCTCCTTCCTGCTTTCCCTTCAACACCCAATTACAGTCCCAAAAGAAACCTCCCAAGCCCTTACCCCATCACAGACACCTGTCAGATAACACCAGAGGCTTTGCCAGGCACAGTCTCAATGGTAACACAACCATTACAGTAGTAAGATGGCCATACTCCGCATCCCATCAAATTTGTGCTCACACACTACTGGCTGAGCCAGTGTCTTGCCCTGGTACCTGTGGTCCTGGTGCAGTTTGAACCTGCCATTGTGAAACCAGCAAACAAGAAGTTCTTCTCACGAAGGACATGAATGAGTTGCCCAAGAGACACCAGCACTGTAGTGCATAGTTTTCTGCAAAGCAATTAAACTAGGAGAGAGGTTGAAAGCATCCTAAGGCAGTGTCCTCCAAAAACAGCCTTTACAAGTTGTGCCAGATGGATCCTGGTGCCAGCAGAACATTTATAACAGCACCCCAAGAGCTCAAGTGTCCAGGGCTTTGGTGAAGAACTGAGAATTAGGTGTTCAAGGCAGGTTGTACAAAGCCAAGCAGATTTGGGGTAACCAGCCTCCCTGAACATCTGGGAGGAATACGCCAAGCAGAAAAACTCCTAGCCAAATTTACCTTGAACCACCCCAAGTTGAGCTAGCAACGTAGCAGGATCTGATGCCTGCTGAGCTTCAGCAGAGCTTAGTGCAGGAAAGAGCATCAGGCAGCTACAACCGCACACAGCATCTTCATTTCATTTATTCCCAGAGCTCAAGGGTACTGTGGTGGGTTGTCCCTGGCTGGATGCCAGGTGCCCACTAAAGTTCTCTCTATCACTCCCCCTCCTCAGCTGGGCAGGGGGAGAAAAATATAATGAAAGGCTCGTGGGTCAAGATAAGGACAGAGAGAGATCCCTCACCAGTTACTGGCACGGGCAAAACAGACTCGACTTGAGGGAAAAAAATAGATTCCGCTTTATTAACAACAAGAGGATAATGAGAAATAAAACCAAATCTTAAAACACCTCCCTCACTTCTCCCTGCTTTCCAGGCTTAACTTCTCTCTTGATTTCCACCCCTGCCCCCCGAGTAGCACAGGAGACAGGGAATGGGGGTTGGTGTCAGTTCATC
>NW_010304815.1:0-8830 GCF_000700745.2 Antrostomus carolinensis | reverse complement strand
AGCACACGTGGAGAGGAGGCGGAGGTGGTCCTGGAGCTAGGGGAGGCTGCGGACATGAAGCTGAGTCCCGTCAGGAACAGCCAATCGTGGGAGCAGGGCTGACACAGCAGGGGCGGAGCCAGGGACACCCGCGGGGGATTTACCCCCAGGGAGCGCGAGCGACCAGGTTAGTAGGTCAAGGGAGGTTCTCCTCCCCCTCTACTCTGCCCTGGTGAGGCCGCATCTGGAATATTGTGTCCAGTTCTGGGCCCCACAGTTCAAGAAGGACAGGGAACTGCTTGAGAGAGTCCAGCACAGAGCCACCAAGATGATGAAGGGAGTGGAGCATCTCCCTTATGAGGAAAGGCTGAGGGAGCTGGGTCTCTTTAGCTTGGAGAAGAGGAGACTGAGGGGTGACCTCATTAATATTTATAAATATGTAAAGGGTGAATGTCAGGAGGATGGAGCCAGGCTCTTCTCAGTGATGCCCAATGATAAGACAAGGAGCAATGGGTATAAGCTGGAACACAGGAGGTTCTGCTTAAACTTGAGAAGAAACTTCTTTATGGTGATGGTGACAGAGCACTGGAACAGGCTGCCCAGGGAGGTTGTGGAGTCTCCTCTGGAGACATTCAAAACCTGCCTGGTCACCTTTCTATGTGATCTCATTTAGGTGTTCCTACTCCGGCAGGGGGATTGGACTAGATGATCTTTTGAGGTCCCTTCCAATCCCTAACATTCTGTGATTCTGTAGAATGGGTTGTCCAGGGCAGTGGTGAAGTTCCCATCCCTGGAGGTATGTAAGAGTCCTGTAGACATAGTGGTTAGGAACATGTTTTATTTGGGGACTTGTCAGTGTCAGGTTGATGATTGGACTTGAAGATTTTAAAGGTCTTTTCCAATCCAGGCAATTCTGTTTTTCTATGATAGGTGATCGTGAAAGGGAAGAACAGGGAATCTAGAGTTACTAAAAATGCATAGAACAAATCTCAGGCTGTATTGCTCAACCCTATATATTACGTAAATAGCTAGTTTTACTTAATCAGGTTTTCCAAGATTTTCTGTTCTTTTCAGTCTACATATTTCTGGTTTTAAATCTCTTTCAGGATATTTTATCCTCATCTACCTATTCAAAAGTGAATTTAAACAGGGAAAATCTCTTCATTTTCAAACCCCTCCAACAAGCATGTCCATAAACAGGAGTTTCTCATTCGTTATTATTACCTTGACATATGCAACACGGAGCAACATGGAGCTTGCTGTCTTCATAAACTCCCTGAATACCAGTAGGGAAACAGTCTAAATTTTCTTTTTCACTGTCAGTATAGCACCTGAAATGTCTGAGAAACCAATATAAAATACAATATCCTAGTTAAAACAAGAAATATGAAGGTTGGACACATTTTTTGCAAATTAATCTAAAATCACTTAAAAGTAATTGTGAGGGATGATTAAGGACCCACTAGAACACTGTAATCATGGAAGACTTTTATTCTTTATCCTGGTTTCAATACAACTCTGCCTATGCCAGGTAGGCAGCCAATAATTGCTAGCCAGGAAAACAGCTTCTATGGAAATAAACCTAACCTGAGACGGTTTAGACACAAGATTGAGGTGCTTAAAAAACACAAAGCAAGCTTGAAAGCTGGATAGCAAGTTCATATTAAGGTCCTCCCCATCCACTTGCATAAACACAAAGCTATCACTTAGGATGTTCTGCTATAGATGAAAAGCACACAATCCCTAGAGAAAAGATCTTAGGTTCAGGTCTCACAGCTAGCATAAGTACAAGAATTAATGTCATTATGAAAGACTGAACTTCTTTCTTGGTTTTGGTCAGACTGAAAGTTTTGGGGGTTTTTTTAAACATAATATTTTCCTTCATTTAGTTCTCTATTGATATCAATTAAGTCCTCACCAGGTTTACACCTTCAGCTGAGAGGTTTGGTTTGATTTGGTTTTTTGCTTTTTTCCCCTAGAAAATTTGAGTTTTAGGCTGTTTTTCAAGGTTTCAAATCCAGTCAATTCTTCCACATAAAGGCCAGACAGACCTTCAGGGAGAAGTCAGAATTACATAGTGAGTGAACTTGCTGGTTCTGCTGGTTGTACTTGCTCAAATCCCAGTTAAAATCCAAGAGACCAATGACAAAAAATTGGCTATGTGCTAGGAAATTAACTACCTATAATCTGTCACTGTGAAATTCCTTTAAATTCTCCTTCTTCACAATTAGGCAACAGTGGATCTAAAAAGCTGGTTAATGATTCTCATGAAATGTTTTACATTCAAAATTGGTTTGGAAGGTTAATTTAAAAAGGTGTTCATCTATAGGAAAGTGACAGAGGGAAACCATCAGCTTATGGCTAAGAGGGAAAATTCCAGCTTATGGCTAAAGGAACTGTTCTGCAGTATCAGGGATGTGTATGTGGCTAACTTTTGTCACAAACTCCCTCTGAGAACCTGAGCAAGACAGCTGCTTGTTCCTTCTCCTATCTATAAATGTATGATAAGGCCTCCCCTGTTTCTTATGGTTTAGTACAAATAGATTTATTACTGAAATACTGATGAATGACAGGAAAGGATATGGACCTACTGGAATGAGTCAAGAGGAGGACCACGAGGATGATCAGAGGGCTGGAGCACCTCTCCTATAAGGTCAGGCTGAGAGAGTCAGGGTTGTTCAGCCTGGAAAAGACAAGGCTCCAGGGAGACTTTAGAGCAGCCTTCCAGTACCTGAAGGGGCCTACAGGAAGGTTGGGGAGGCACATTTAGAAGGGCAGGTACTGATAGAACAAGGGGTAATGGCTTCAAACTGGAAGAGGGTAGATTTAGATTAAATATTAGGAAGAAATTCTTTCCTGTGAGGGTGGTGAGACACTGGAACAGATTGCCCAGAGAAGTTGTGGATGCCCCCTCCCTGGAAGTGTTCAAAGCCAGGTTGGATGAGGCTTTGAGCAACCTGGTCTAGTGGGGGGTGTCCCTGCTGATGGCAGGGAGGTTGGAACTAGATGATCTTTAAGGTTCCTTCCAGTCCAGACCATTCTATGATTCTATGAAAGGCCTGAAAATGGACAGTCAGTTGTCCACATATTACATAGCTGCTTTGTTTCTAAATAAATATCAACACTAATAATTACAATAATGTGCAGAATCTTTCTCACATAATTTATATCTACTTTTAAAAAATGATAGTTTTTGGATTTTTGAGAGATGTTTTATTTTAAAATTACTTAAACTGAAGAACATACACCACCTCAGAAATCTTGAAAATAATGATGTTCAACTCAAAGAAATAATTATGAAAATACCATCTTAATACCTGCTACTAGACCATCTGAATATTTAACTCCAATAACTCTTACACCAAATGTTAAAGCTAAATAATGTTTTTAATTGGGAGAAGCCTTTTAGGGTGGAGAACTGGGAAGAAGCCTATTAAAATGAAACAAAAGATCTAAAAGAAGGCTGTTTGAATAGGCCAGAGAAATAGTCAGGGCAGATTGCTTATTTGATTAGCTAATCCCTGTACATCTTGAAGTCAGGAGGAGCTCAAGTGTTTTATGCAAAATCAAACAGAAAGACCAATGTGAGGTACAATTAGAGCTGCATAAAACTGAATATTTTACTAACACATTGCCTCTTACAATCTGCAGTCTAGGGTATCTGCATGTGCTGTTCATGACAACCGTTAACATTTACAAGTATTAAAATGAGAAATCTTTGCAGATTTTTTAAAAAAGGTGGTTTGGGTTTTTGGGTTTTTTTTTTTATATACACCTCTCTAGCTTTTCACTCTATAGAATGTTAGCTTCTGTAACAGTTTTCAAGTCTATAACTTCTTCAAATACGAACTGAAAAACTTATTATGGCAACTTAGATCACTGCAATATTGGTCTTGAAAATGAGCCTGCAAGGGAAATGAGTTTCCAAAGAAAAATAATTTAAATGTAATGAAAACTCTTAAAAAAACAATTTCTTTTTCTTATTCCCTCAAGCTCATACTCTCCAAAGGACAAAGTTTTTATGCCTTTATGAGCAACTTAAAATTTGTACGTGTGTTCTGCTAGCCATTGCCCAGGGTGATCATTAGTGTTTTAGTTCTTTTAACTACAGCCTCAAAGGTTTGCACACAGTTTCTTTCTGGCACAAGACTTCAGTGTATAGCACCTCAACTTAGGGGGTTTGAAAGGCTGCTAAAAATTGAGAAAAAAAAAAAATACATTGAACTTCAAAGTTCCTGTAATCTCAACAGTATTTTACAGTTGGTCTGTGTATAAATCCCAATATTCCCAAGTACGCAGGCAGGAAAATTATACAAGGAATATTCTCTGAAACTTTCAGAGTTCTGTGAGAGCTGTGCAGTCTATGGCTAACAATCTACTAGTACTTCAGGAATTCCCTCCATTTCCATTATTCTAGCTGTGAGCCACTGACTGATTTATCACATTTACCCCTTGCATGTGTTCAATGTGAAACTGCATAAAAGTAATTTCATAACTTTATAAAAAATTAACGTAAGCGAGAATGGGCAGACAAGAGTCATTGATTTATAGTCAAAACCTGCTGCAACTTGCAGAAGTGTAAATGCTCCTTTTGAATCCTGAACGCTAGATGAATGCTAGATTACCTGAAGTGTTTCAGTTAACTGAAAATATAGAAAAGATGTATCTGAGCTCTAATCTTACTTGCTGAAGCATACTATACCTGTGTTAAAGTTTCTTGAAACAAAGTACAGGAAAAAATAAATAAAAATAATAATGTGAATCTATGGCCTTGTAAAGTTAAAAATTTCTAGTCCCTTTGCAGCTGCATATCTTAACTGTTAAGTACTTACTGGAAATTCATGGAATTCATTGTAAGAAAATCGGGTCTGGCAGAGCTGGGATTTGCTTAAAGCTAGGAGTGTAAGCAGAGAGCAACCGCCAACAGGTAAGTTTACCAAGAATAACGTGGAAAAACTATAACCTTATACTACCTTAATCACTGTAATTTTTGAAGGAACTCATTTGGTATTTTGTTTCTATTTGATGATCTATTGTTTTGAATTGTCTGAAATTTCTTTTATTTTAAAATAGTAGACATGTTGTCACCCTGCCTTTTTAACCAGGACTTTGGGTTGTTGATAGCAATTGGTAGCAATGCTTTTCTATCCCAGTATTTTTAGTGAGTGCTAACAGAACTCTGTGAAACAGTTTTCATAGAATCATAGAATGTTTTTGGGTCAGGAGGGACCTTTAAGAATCATCTAGTTCCAACCCCCCTGCCATGAGCAGGGACATCTTTCACCAGATCAGGTTGCTCAAAGCCCATCCAACCTGGCCTTGAACATTTCCAGGGAGGGGGCATCCACAACTTTTCTGGGCCACCTGTTCCACTCACCACCCTCATCATAAAAAATTCTCCCTTATATCTAGTCTGAATCTACCCTCTTTTATCTTAAAACCATTACTCTTTATCTTATTGCTATAGGTCCTGGTAAAATGTCTCTGTCCATCTTTTTCATAGGCCTCCTTTAAGTACTGAAGGTCTCAATAAGGTCTCCCTGAAGCCTTGTCTTCTCCAACCTAAACAACCCCAACTGCTTCAGCCTTTTTTTATAGGAGAGATGTTTCAGATCTCTGATAATTTTTATGGCCTTCCTCTGGACCTGCTCTATCAAGTCCATGTCTTTCTTGTGCTGAAGACTCCAGAACTGTATGCAATACTCCAGGTGGGCTCTCACAGGAGTGCAGTAAGGGGAAAGAATCACCTCCCTCAACCTGCTAACTGCACTTCTTTTTATGCAGCCCAGAATACAATTGCCTTTCTGGGTTGCAAGCGTACATTGCTGGCTTATGTTCAATTTTTCATCCACCAATATCCCCAAGTCCTTCTCCACAGGGCTGCTCTCAATCCATTCATCACTGTAGTGGTACTAGTGATTTTGTCAGCCCAGGTGAAGGACCTTGCACTTGGCCTTGTTTAAATTCAAGAGATTCACACGGACTCGCTTTTCAAGACTATCAGAGTCCATTGGATGGCTTCCCTTCCCTCAAGTGTATCAGTTGCACCACTCAGATTTGTGTCATCCATAAACTTGCTAAGGGTACACTCAATCCCACTGCCTATGTCATTACTGAAGATACTGAACCTGTTCCAGTATGAACCCTTAAGGGACACCACTTGTCACTGATCTCCATTTGGACATTGAGCTATTGACTGAAACTCTTTGGATGCTGCCATCCATCTAATTCCTAATCCATTGAATAATCCATCCATCAAATCCATATCTCTCCAATTCAGCAACAAGGATGTTGTGTGCAACTGAATCAAAGGCCTTGCAGAAGATAAGGCAGATGACATTAGTTATTCTTCCCTTATTCACCAACCCAGCCATTTCACCACAGAAGGCCACCAGATTAGCCAGGCACAATCTGTCCTTTATGAAGTCATGTTGGCTGTCTTTAATCACCTCCCTGTCATCCATATACCTTGACATAGTTTCCAGGAGGATCTGTTCTGTGGTCTTACAGGCACAGAGGTGAGGCTAACTGGTTAGTAGTTCCCAGTTTTGTAAAAGTCTCCCTCAGATAACTGAACTTCATTATAATGTTGCAACTCTACAAGTTCTCCAGTCTTCCAAAAACTTCCAGTACAGGCACAATGGTAACTTGCAAGAAATAATGACAACATTTTGGCATTTTGGCATATGCAGATCATTGCATGGAAAGGACAACAGAATGTCTTTTTCTTTTGTTAAGTCTCATTTACCTGTCTTGGAAACTGACAATTCTTGACACAGATCATAAACTCCTAGAGCCTTTCACAAAAGTACGACCTGTCTTTCAAAATGCCCCACCATTTTTATTTTTCATGCAATACCTTAAACTGTAAATTTCAAAGCTTTAAGGACTCTCTTGTGTGTCCATGTAGGAGATTAAAGTTCCTTAAAGCTGGTTGCTAAGAGAAAAAAACAACAAAAAAAGGCAGTTTCATTTCTACTGTGAATCACCAGTTACACTAATAGCCTAGTATCTTCAAAAGAAAATCACATTGTCTTTTACGCTTACGTATATATGAAATGCATAGAAATTTTTACTTAATATTTTTTCCAATCATAATTTACTCCAAAATGTAATTATAGTGTGAAGTTAATGTATCAAAAGACTTTTATTAAGGCACACTCTGTGGAGTGGTTTTACACATAAATGCTAAAACATACAAAGGAACTACCTATATATATCAAAAGAGGTTGAGTTTATTCCTTCATTTATTTATTTCTTTATTTTTATTTTCACTTATTTGTGTTGTAGCCTCAAATGGTTTATTATAAACAGCTCATCTCTTCATTTTTACCTTTATTATCTGTCTTTCTTTATAAGATTGTGATGTCTGCTTCAATAAGCTCAGCGTGTTCTGTCCACAATAGTCAGTTATATTCCCTGCAAGCATTCCTCCTCTTAGGACAGTCTGACCTTCAGTGACTGAGAACCAAAAGAGAAATTGATTAACTCATATGCTTCAAGACCCTTTATTAAGATTCTTGTACTAAGACAGGAAAGTACTGTAGGAAGTTAAGCAGAACTTAGTCTTTCTGCAAACTCAGAAGAAACCTACAGAGACTCCGGCTGGCTGCAGCAGAAACCAGGTTCAGTGCCAGGAAATTCTGCAAAAACACCACAACTAAGACGTAGGATTATATGTCCCTGCTTCCTCAGAGTCTCTCACATGCTACCCAGGAGCCTAATGGCTAACTGCAGTTGTCTAAGTCTCAGAGTGAGATGAAACCAAGTTATCAGATAGAGTTCAGATATATTTTAATCTTATTTACTCCTTCAGGCATTTGTTTTATAGTAATAGTCTCTCTGAAAAAAAATCCTACATTTCAAGGCCAAGTTGTATGAGAAGGCAGAAAGTCAAATAGCAAACAAGGAAAAACAAGTGGATACCATTAATGGTGTCTAAGAAAAGCTGTTTTCTTCATATGTTTATTATTTAGTGTGAGTTGAAGAAGGAATGTTTTGAAGTGAAAAAGAACTGGACAAAGTTTCTCCGAAGAACTGCATTTTATTTGACAAATCCAAGAAAAAACATTAATTTTCTTCAATCCCCTGTTAAGTAGTTACACAACCAGTGCTCACTTCTGCTAGCACAAGAAGTGCTAGTTCATATAGCCCTCACTAAAATACTAGGGAAGGATAACAGGTCTAATGAGCTTTTCTGGGAAGCGTTTATCTGCTTTCTGTTGCAGACTTGTTGATGACTGAATAAAGCAGTTCAAGTGGTTGGAAAGAAGGCAGGAGCTGAAATAGTCAAAACATTAGTCTGAGGTGTAAATGCTTTGGCAGTGCTCTCAGAAAATAGATACAGTGTTCAGGGAAATAACCAAAGGAAAAATTTATGTCTGTTAAAGTGGACAGAGGATGCAAAAGGCTCCTAAAAACCTTGACTCTACTGCAGTCAGGCAGACTTTTTAGGGATAGCCATGACATTATTTCTGAAGATCCTCGCCCTGCCCCTAGAAGAAAGTTTTGTTAGGAGAGTCCCTGGCCTTTCAATTGCCAGAGTCATCTCAGGGCTGAACTCTGCCCACCTCCAACAACAGAGATCAGAGGGGAGAATGAAAATGTCCTTTGGTGGTACACAGTGATAATGTATCCCATTCTGAGCTGCTCCTTGGTGCACCCAGGTTTCTTTAAAATAAATTAACTTGTCAGAAATACCAGCATAAACCAAGAAACACAGTGCCTGTTTTGTTGAAACTGAGCTGGATGCCTAGCTTCAGACCACTCAAATCAAGGCTTGGGAAGTTTCACAGACCTGTGTTTAGTGGTCACCTGCCATGCATGGAGCATGGAGCAGATCCTCCTAGAA
>NW_010304814.1:3966-7978 GCF_000700745.2 Antrostomus carolinensis | reverse complement strand
GTGCACATTGTCTGCTCATGTTCAGCTTCTGAACATGATATCTGAATGAAACCTCTGTACAGCACAGAAAAACTCAGGCAATCATGTGGAAACAAAGGTCCAAAAGCCAAGCAGATGGTGGAAACAGGAGAACCAGAAGCAGTCTCTGTTAGTGTTTCCTCAGAGGGAGCAGGAAGATGGGTCCCCAGGGTAGGTCAGAGCTGCCTTTCTCCAGGGAGATGCTTTACTGTCTTCCTAAGCCAGCAGAGCTGAGCCTGCTGCCCACCCACTCGTGCCTTACACTCTGCTCCGTGTGGGTGGAGAAATTCCTCCACTTATTCTTAAATCTCCTGGGGGCCAAGTAAGAGAGAGTCCGTGCCAGGGAACTCTGTCATTAGGCAGGAGATGTCACTCAACAAGCCCTCTCAGATCAGGGCAGCCAGCGGGAAGGGCAGGAACCAGCTGAGTACAAAGAGGAGAAGCTGGAGCTGCCACAGGCTGTGTGTGGGAAGAGATGCCAGCTCCACTGAGATGAGAATTTTCTGACCATAACCAAACAAAAGAGAACAGAAATTCATCTTTAGTTCCTAGAGATTTTCTTCCTCCAAACAAACTGCACGTACGAGGCTTTTCTGCCTCTGGCACAAAGCATCCCTCAGTGCAGCCAGTTGAGTGTTGGCTCTCAGAGGCCACCACCAGCCCAATCCCCACCACTGTGGTGAAGTCCAGAGGGGGGACATGGTCCTCTGGGAGGAAAAGAGAGCAAACACTGCAAGGATGGGCCTAAGGAAGCCAAAGGAAATGACCTGCCTTGTTGGGAATGCAAGAAAAAAAGAAAGGAGGAGACAAAAAGAGCAACCCTAAACTAAGCTGCTGAGCTCCTCCCAGAAGGATACACCTCCCCAGGAGAGCTGGGCCATAAAAAAATGCTTTTCTTTTTCCTCTTCCAGAAGGTACTGGCTAACATTTGCCAGCAGGAAGGCAGCCTCCCAGCTAATACCACAGCCTGGATTTGTACACAGAGTGGAAGCCCAGCTGGCCGGTTTCCCTTTTCAGCAGATTTCTTTAGCACATGGGGATTTTTTCACCACTATCATCACCGTTTAGCAAATGACAGATCTGCTGGAGCACCTCACAGACAGTTTTGATTCACTCAGGGCCCAGCTCTGTTTCCCAGAACCATAGCTGCTAGGGACAGAAAACTCTATTTTCTCCATCTGTCAGGCACAGAAGGACTTCTTTTGCACCCAAGAATATAGTTTTCCAACATTTAATTGCTTTGTTTTATAAGCCTAACGTGATGAGCCTGTCCCATGTTCCCCTGTGGTTTGCTGTCAACACCTCAGACACATCTGGCTTTGCCCAGCCCTAAAATTTCCAACTTTGGAGAAGTTCCTCAGCCACATATTTGTGCCTTTTGAGCCAGCTCTGCTCTCACCAGGTGCAGTGCTGACACCTTTAAGTTATATCTCTCTAATTTTTTTGCACCCACTAAGATTTCAAAGCATTTACTGGACATATCCTCATATATCAAAATCCTGGTTTAGCAGGACCCTGACCAAAGCTGTGACATACATTTTTGAGGAGTACATATATGTCCAGGATATGAGAGACACTTACAGATTGTTAAAATAACAGTATATCTTAGCTCTTCCACAAGAGTTTTCTTCAGCATGTCCCACCTCCATTTCAAAGAAGATGAGGATGCCAGTCCTGTCTCGTAGATGGTGAAGTTGATGCATAAAGATACCAAAATTACTTACCTGAAACCAAACTGCCAGGGCCAAAAGCAGAGTCTGGGCCTTTGGAATCCTTTTGGTTCTGTCCATCTGACTCTCTCTGGGTCCTGGGGACCTGCTCATCGCTCGTGCCAGACCGCCACACTCCTCTGTGTCCTCGCTCCGTGACAAGTGGTGTTAATCTCTGGTGCTACCTTTGCCCATGTCACACAGAAATTTGTCCCAGTACCAAGGCTGCTGTTTGCACAGGCCATTCATTAGGGCTAAGTAGAGCAGGGAGCAATGAATGTGTTTAATTGCATATAATTATAGATCCCAGTTCTCTTCTTATGCTGTATGTGTGTGTCTGTTTATAGGGCAATTACGCAGTAAATAGGATGCAATTAGAGTGATCTACGCTGAAGGGTTGTACTTGTCACCGAGTGCTGAACTGGATGGACTCCAAATGGGGATGCCATCTCCTTTCACTGGAGTTCCCTCAGAATCAAGACCTTGTCAGGTTCTTCAGCTTCAACCCTGGCCATGGAAGGTAATTTTTCCAAGTTTGTCTAGTTCTGCTGCCCCTGCAGCAAACAGATGTCTCAGTAACACACTGTCTCTGCTTAACTGTCCTCTTCTCTTAGTTTTCCCTCTTCTGCTGTTCCTTTTCTCTTGGCTTAAGCATATGTACTATTCAGAAACATATGTCACAGCTTTAGGTCAGAGTCGTACCAAACAGGATTTTGACAGCAGCCTAAGTAGGTGGTGAGTGATGGGCTGATGCCAGATGTTCACACTTTTCCCTGCATAAAATGAGTTGCAGGTCTTCGTTTGGACAGCAAAAATCCACAGTACGTAGCCAGAGCTACACTGGCAGTCTCAGAGGAGTGAAATTGCTTTACTCTCCTAGTCCTGCTTGCTAGAATGGAAGAGGTTATCTATTTAGGTGTTCAGCAGAGGTAGTGTAAACTGGTTGGAGCTCCTAAACACTGTGTCAGTATGAAAGTCAAGTAATAGGAATAAAGTTGGCAGGGAGTGCTGGGAAGGAAGCATTCCCTACTTCTTTCTTTTCTTTCGGTTCAGTGAATAAACAAACCTCAAGTCCCCACAGTTGTCACTCCAGCACTTTTTACTACAACTAGCACTTTAAGCAATACAGATAATGTTGGGTCTATAAAGTCCCTGCTAAGAATTTCTTGTACAAACATTGCTTTGGGCTTTCTGTAACATTTACCTGTGAGCTTCTCACATCCTATCTACAGAAGTTATTCAAACAGGCACATTGTTTTGTACAACCACTTCTTTTGTCTAACCGTGAAAACAAAACCTGGATTGGAGTCAAACTCTGGATGCATCAGAAAAAATGTGTTAGATGAACTCTGACTGTGAAATCCGCCTGGCTGTTGCTGAGGTTGGAGCAAACTGTGATGCAGTTTGATGGGTTTTTGTTTTTCACTCTGAAATTTTACTCTATAAATCAGTATCTCAGTTTAGTTTCTAGCTACAGAGGTGCTACTGCTGGCAAACTGAATGGCACTGAGATTTGGAAAGCCAACTAGGACAGAAAACAAAAAATCAGATTTCAATCGTTTTCACCCACAGGTTGCTGGTTTCACAGAGACATTTTTAGGTTGTTCAGTGCAGTTTGGGACTGCTTGGCACAAATGGTTCTTTCATCACACCTACAAAGTGGATCAGGAGGAAGAGTCCCTAGTTCATAAAACTGGAGTCAAAACTAGCTCAAAGGAAAGATCAGAGATAAAAAAGCCTTTAGGAAGGCTCAGCCCTCACCTCCTGTTCAGGGAACATGGAAGTCTCTTGAGTGGAGGTTTTCTATTCCCAGCCTAAGGTAGACTTGCTGTAGGGAGTATTGAAGTTTATCTCTACAATGGTCATGCCTAGAAGAGCTGGGCATAGGCTCCATGGGTGTAAGAGATTTATGATCTTGCTAGCAAATGTCCAGTAAGGGGATTAGCCATGAAGCCTAAGGCAGCTGATGTCCCTCTTCAAGGAGCTTTATTTAACTGATTATAGAGGGACCCTGGAGAAAACAGCTTTCTAATCCTACCTGCAGTGTCCATGCTCTCATGATTTGAGTGACTCAAGCACTCAGCCTCTGCAGGAGTGATGCCTTCCCCCTTGCTGCACAGACAGCAAATCATTATCTGGTCAGAGATGCTTTGTCACATCTCATCAAGACTGGAGATGGCAACCCAGATATGACAGAGTTTATTGCTACTTTCAGTGCTGGTGTGTGCCCAACAGCACAGGTGAGCAGGGCAGGCTGGAGTGGAGGCTGCAGTATGTCTGTGATG
>NW_010304814.1:0-3932 GCF_000700745.2 Antrostomus carolinensis | reverse complement strand
GCATGTATCCATTTCCCACAAATATTTGAAGAAAGCACATAAAGAAAAGCCTGTCTAGAAAAAATGTCATGCATCTATTTTGTTGGGAATGCCCTTGCCCTGGAAGTGTTGAAGGCCAGATTGGATGAGGCTTGGAGCAACCTGGTCTAGTGGAAGGTGTCCCTGCTGATGGCAGGGGGGTTGGAACTGGATGAGCTTTAAGGTCCCTTCCAACCCAAACCAGTCTGGGATTCTATACGTTTGCAGGGCACATTCTCACAGCTATCCCAAAAACCTTGGAGGAGGGGGTGAGTGATGTGAGTACCATGCTTGCCTGGGATGAAAACCAGTAGTGATCCCACATTCCCACAGTGCAAGTATTTGAAAGTCACAGATCAGTGCATGATGTCTTTGCAGGACCCATTTGGCAAGCATTTCAAAACAAGGAAGGGAAAAGGCATTTAATTTTTTGGTGTTTCATGAATCCACGGAAAGGAAACTAAATCCTGACAATAAATGGATCTCAGAAATCAGCTTGGGTTGCTCTAAGTCTGTTCACATTTCTCCATTTTGGAGATAACTTAAAAGAGATGGATTTGGCAGAAAGGGCTCAACACAGTCATCCTGAAAGTGAACTCCAGTGGAGCTGTGTTTGCTAGGAGCTTCCAAATTGTGGGTCCTTCTGAAAATGTGCTCTCTCCTTGCACCCCCAGCTTTGGCCTTCCACGCTGAACAAGGGTAGCAGCACCTGTGCTGTGTCACCACTGGAGCAAGTCCCAAATCCACCTCTCTGGAGAGCAAGAAAGGAAGCTCCATGGATGGTGCCAAGGGAACGTGGTGCCAGGGACTCACACCTGGGGAGCAAAGCCCCTGCTTGGAAATGGCTGGTGGAAAGCTCCCCTCTTCCCAGTCCCACCTCTTCAAAGTATCTTCTCACATATTTTTCTTTGCCTGGCACTGGTGCTGGTGATTGATCACGTCCCATGTCTCACGTGTTGACCCTTTGTTTTATTTTAACTCTTGTAAGAAGCCTAAAACTAGTTGAATGTAGCCCGGTATTACAGAGGAAAATTTTTATAACCACTAGAAATGGAACATGATATGAATATCAGTAGAGGTTTAGCGTGAATGAGTAACTATAGCAGGCACCTTACATCATCCTTGGTTTAGTTAAGGTAAGTGGAATTTAGGTGATGGACAAATACTGGAGGTGAGAGACAGAGATGAGTCAGGATTTTCCGTGAGAGAAAGGTCAAAAGAGCCATCTTGCTGGCAAGTACCAGCAGACATACTCTTCACCTTACTTCGACCGAGGTAGGACAGTAGGAACGTACTTAATTAACTCATCTGGAGTCCAAATTTTGTATTATTGATTAAGATCATAAAAAAGGGGTCTGGCATTGAGGCTGAGTTCCTCCGACCTGTGTCCCTGCAGAGGTTCTCATCTGCAGCAGCTAAGCCCTTGCTAAAACCTAATCTCTGAGTTTAGCTGCGGTAAGGCTCTCTTCCTTAGCAAGGCTTCCCTTTCCCATCTCTGAATTAATCCCTACTTTTGGTTATTTTTACATTTCTTTCTTATTTTTATCATACATCAATTCTGCCCCTCTACCCCGCTCTTGTAAGGCCCCACCTGGAATACTGTGTCCAGTTCTGGAGCCCCCAACATAAGAAAGACATGGAGCAGTTAGAACAAGTCCAGAGGAGGCCACCAGGATGATCCGAGGGCTGGAGCAGCTCTGCTATGAGGACAGGCTGAGAGAGTTGGGGCTGTTCAGCCTGGAGAAGAGAAGGCTCCGGGGAGATCTTATAGCGGCCTCCCAGTACCTGAAGGGGCTACAAGAAAGCTGGGGAGGGACTTTTCATAAGGGCAGATAATGACAGAACAAGGGGAAATGGGTTTAAACTGAAAGAGGGGAGGTTTAGATGAGATATTAGGAAGAAGTTCTTCACTGTGAGGGTGGTGAGACACTGGCCCAGGTTGCCCAGAGAAGCTGTGGCTGCTCCTCCCTGGAAGTGTTGAAGGCCAGGCTGGATGAGGCTTTGAGCAACCTGGTCTAGTGGAAGGTTTCCCTGCTGCTGGCAGGGGGGGTGGAACTGGATGAGCTTTAAGGTCCCTTCCAATCCAAACCATTCTATGATTCTATGATCCCCAGAGTCTCCATTTGCATCGATTCCCAACAGATGAACTTGCTGTGTCACATCTGCAGCGCGTTGCCCTTTGCTCCTCGGTGCTCTGTGCAGTCAGACCATTAGCTAAGCTTCTGTTCCCATGAAATCCAGTTCTTTTTGAGGTGGCTTTAGTTGAGCTTTTGTGGCTTTCCAGCTAATGTCTGGGGGTTAACACATCGCTCCTTTTGAATGCCAACTTCCTTGAGGCAGGAGAGAGTCTTTAAACGGCGGAGTCTAAGATGAGCACACAGCTGTGTGTTTCTATTCATACAGACCCGCCTGTCAAACACAGATAATTGGATATTTATCCATACATTTGCATGAGGAATCAGAGGAACCATCTCCAGAAGCAGAGACCCTGTCTTTCAGGGGCTAGCTCAGATCCCTTCTTCCTTTAAAATGTTAGCAGCCAGGAGCTTCCCAGAGGGTGATTCTGTACCCAGAGCAGTTACGGCTGCAGATCGAGCGAAAAGTTAATTATCAATAATAAAAAGAATAGAAGAAAGAACTCTGTGCTCTGTCCTTTTGGCATTAGGCAATTACAGCCCAGCTCATTTCAGAGATTTATGCTTTTTTTTTTTCATTTCTCCCTTTTTTTTTCTAATTTCTCCTCGTGTGGAACTAGAGAACATCATATACCACCAATATTCAGCTTGTAGCTCAGGAACCCTCTCAAACCTGGTGCTTTGCGGCTGCTGCTGCTGGTATCTGTGTTTAATAAATATTTAAATTCTGAAAGAACTTTATACTCTGTGCACTTAATCTTTTCATATCATGCTACTGTCAGAATGCCCCTCCCATGAAGTGCTGGTGGCAAAGTGCCTTATCTCCTCTGAAAGCTTTTTTGACTCCCAGCTGTACTCTTTCTTGGTCTTTTATTTTTTTTTTTAGCCAGGCTTTCAAAATGACATACACAAACAACCAGCTGCTAGATATTTATGTGGAACATTAGCCTTGCAATTAAAGAGAGAGAAAAAGAAGCTCTACTTTGGGGGTCCTTCAGAATTTCACGACTGCCTGTTCTCCTCCATGACTCCATTTCTTTGAAGAGTGAATGCATTAGGGGCCCCAGCTGTAAGCAGGTCCCATTGATCACCAGCTGCCTCAGGAATTATCCATGATAAGATGAACAAGTAAAGTCACACTGAAGGTGATGAGTGATTCCCCAGTCCTGTCCACAGCTTCTTCTTTCTGGTCAAATAATCATGGTGAAAAAATATCCCATGCTGGAGGTGGAGCACATCTACAGACACAGAGGCTAGACTGTCATCACTGTCCTACTATGTCCTAGGCAGGGGAAGGCTGAAGTGTTGGTGCCACCAGCTTGGATCAGACTAATACATATTCCCAGCCCTCCCATTTCAGCCTGTATCTCTTCTGGACAGGATTTCACCTGCTAAATCTCAGCCCATGCTATTGGAAGGACTTTTTAAGCATTTATCACTCCATCCTAACCAAGTTCTTGTGTGCTCAGTAAGCAGAGGTGGAAGGAATGAACTTTCAGGAGCAATGACTAGTGAGGAAGTGCAGAGCACAGAAAATCCTACAACTGGAACCATACACCAAGCAACTGGGGAAGATTTAAAAAATAAATTGTAAGGATTATGATATTTTTCAATAATTTTTTGGTAACCGTATTTGCTGTGATGCTGTAGCAATGGCTGAGGATCAGGTGTGAGCACATCTCCCAACAGGAGTGTTGTGGTGGTTTCACTTGGCTCACAACTTGGGGAGTGTGAGCCAAACCCAGCCCCTTGCTCACTCCCCTCCCAGGGGATAGGGGA
>NW_010304813.1:0-13009 GCF_000700745.2 Antrostomus carolinensis | reverse complement strand
ATCCTTGCGGGTCCCTTCCCACTCACAACATCCTATGATCCTCTATGATTCACATCCCACAGCTTACCCGGGGCCTTTTAACACTTCCAAAGTGTTCAAAAATTACCAGGTTAAAAATGACAGTAAAGTGTCCCCACTTCAGTTCAAGTGCAAGGCTGGGAGATGGAAAGTTAAACACAGTTGACACGCATCAAATAAAACCAGAGAATTCACACTGAGGTATCCAGCACCACTTACTGAAAGGTCTGACCAAAGCAGCCAAACGATGCCCTGGATTTCTAACCAATTTTTAACCAATTTTTATAAACACTTGAATGCCCACTGACAAACCACAAACTAAGATGTCTTTATGATTTATTAATAAATACCTTAACAGCACCAACGATACTTGAACATAATCCTGCAATACTGTGCACAGCAGCTGCTTAAGTAGACGTGTCCACTTTTTCATGTACAGCTGTTCATTTTGTCCTTTCACGTTTGTTTGTAAACAAAGTAATCTTCCATACTTAACATCTTTCAGAAAACTGATCAAATCAACATAAAGTAAGAAGAAAATGCTCATTTTAATCTTCTGCCCTCTTTTTGTTTTAAGGGGACTCAGCAAGGCTATAGGAGTGCTACAATTTAAAACCAGATCGCTGTGCTTCCTTTTAAAGGGTCTTTTAGAAAACAAGACTTTTGGCCACCTTAAAATTTCCATGTGTCTGAAAGGCTTTTACATTAACTTTTTGATAACAAAAACCTGGGGGAAAGAAGTGTATTCCTATACATCAGAGTTCTGTACATTAATAAGCATTTATACAAATATAATCCACCAAATATTGGCTTCTACATACAATTGTGAAATCGGGTGATTCATTTGTATTACCTAACCTTCAACAACGCGAGTACTAAGATGAACATTCCAGGTTGCTTTAACACCCACAGAATATGTTTGTTTTACAAGGTGGGTACAGATTTCTCTTGCTGTAATATGCAGTTTATGTATGTGAATAAATTAAGTGGTAAAGTGAAGCTTGAACAGCATAGTCTGTGGTGTAGTAACATCAGCAACTGCAAGTTCTTGGCCATCCACAAGCCCCAATTCTAAAACAGAAAGAAAAGTTTTAAGTACAGCAAACCCACGTGATTTGGGTTTTTTTAATAATAAAAAAAAGTCATTCCCACAACCACGATGAAATAAAGCTGCTCAAAGCTCACTAGGTAAAATAATATTCATCTAATTCAACTAGGAAGCTAACAGACCTTGTCAAGAAATGCATAAAACATTACTGAAGTATGTTTGTTCTACATCAGTTATCACTGCTTTCTTACAGTGTTTTTTTTCACCAGATGACATCTGCCCACACTTCACATTTAAACAACTCAAAGCTCACCCCTGAGCAACCTGAGAAAAGCATATTCCTTGTAAAACTATTGCATAGTGCAAAATAGAGCTAAACATGCCACACAGAGGGATGAAACTGACTGACTATGTTTAGAGCAATATCTTGAAAATCTACATGTGACAACTGCATGGTACCTTTTAGTGTCTTGGAAAGATTTGGCCTTGTTCGTTCTTCAATTGAAGCTACTGTCTGCAAACAAAACAAAACAAAACATTTCCTTTCAAATTCATGCAAGTGAACTTAAATAAATTAAGATTATTAAAGACAATTCCGTATGTTCAGATTACCTGTAAATAAAGTGTTTTATTTCCCCCATACATAGTTGCTGTGATTGCAGGAGATTTCATTTGCCTGTAAGTAAAACATAAAAAAAATCAGGTAAAAATATATTTAGAAATTATTTTTTTGAAACACTAAACTACCAAAAATTAACAAATAAGTCAGAATAGTTGCACACTTACAACGAAGCATTATTTGTCAAGTAATCCAAGATCTCCTGCAATTTAGCTGATGGAGAAATCTCTATGTTTTGGGGAAGTTGGCTGCAGGCTGGACAGTTCTCCTACAACAAAGTAGCACAAGAACGCACGTCATGTTAAATATAGTTTTAAAATGCTGCTAATAAGGTCTCAAAACTTGTTGTCTTTGTTGTTTAGCTCTAGAAATATTAATACTGTTGCAAATATTGATGACAAAACCCAACTCCTCATGAAGTCTGTCACTGTTCGACTGCCTTCCAACAGCAGCTAAGTATTTACAAACTACAAATTTAACCTGACTTTACTGAATTTACTACTACAAACTTCCAAAACAATTGTTGTCATAACTTTTTTTGAGAAGATAAGCTTATGAGTCTTCTTAAGACTGCGTATCTTCTTTTGTAAACCACATTTCTTGTATTACAGGTGAAATCTTAAGGATTCACTTTCAAAAAAGTCAAGTACTGTTGTCCTCTGCAGGTAGCACAGCAGAAACAGTTGCGATACCAATGTTGCACCACCAGACATCACAGAAACACTGTCTGTGGAACCTCCCTACACCAGAAGCTGCCTTTCCAAATATGCAGAAAATTTGTCTAAACAGTCAAAAATTAAATATTCCATTACATATACAATGCAATAGTTGGTGGTAAACTGATGAGTAGAAGAAAAGGTTTAGTTACCAGGACATCAAATAAAAACATCTGTTGATTGGACAGCCAGCTGCTGTCATCACTGTTAGACACCAAAACCACAGAAGTTTGGGTTGTTTTTTTTTTTTAAAAAGTCACAGAATCACAGATTCAGTCCTATATACTGAAAACAATACTCTGGAGAAGTAACACACTAGTAAACATTGTAGTTTCTGTTTTTAAAACTTCAGAAATATTATTCAGTGCTAAGGGCCAAGAGATTCAATATTGGGTTTCAGCAATGCACACAAACTGTGTAAGTTCAATAAAAATCAAGGAAACAACCCTGCAAGCCTTTAATGGCACTGACCTTTCTTTCAGCTTCAAATGTGTATGTGTATAATCCATCCACATCATTAAACACCAAGTAGTTGTTAAGAGGAATGTATGCACTAGAATGACAAATATGGTAGTGTTAACACATGTCATTATGTTGGAAATCATGCATGTTATTAACATGAAATGTTAATGTTAAGAAATGAAATACCTGGTGGCTATTTTAAAAACTTCAGTGGCACAAACAGCTGGAATGAGGAAAAAAAAACAATTTATTTACTTTCTAGCTCTATCTCAGAACATGCAGACATTAGTGCAGAGTTGTACCAAAAAGGTGACCAAAAAAAAAAAATCAAGTATAACAATTTGTGAAGAGGAAAATAAATATCTGAAGGTAGCTGGTAGTTCTATGCATTAACACCATAGATCTGGCACTAATCTGAGACTATGTTAAGTTTATATACTGTGTTTTCCAGTTTTTTTTCCTAGTCTCAAATGCTTTTGCTCACTCCCACAGTTATACATGAGCTTAAAATTTATAGTCACATGCAGTTTCTCTATGGAAAACAAAAGTGAGACTGTAAGAATAAATCAGATCTGTTTCAAAATTACTATTATCCTCCCTGAGCTCTCAATTCCAATCTGTTGCTTTTAAAGGGCAAAATCTATTGACTAAAATCTACAAAGCAGACATGAAGCAGAGTTCTTTCAGCATACCTGCAATTACTGCATTTGTAGAAGCTACTGCTGGAATAATTCGTTTAACCACCCCTGTAAAAACAAAACATACAGCTTTGTCTTTTCCAAGAAACTATACTGAGAGACGACTTTTAGCCAGAATAATCACAGAAGGTTGTACCCCAAGGTACTTCAAACACTTTCCAGGAATTTCTATAACAATACAGTATAATGACATGCTACTCATGTACTTAGACATTGTTTTATGTTAGGAATGGATCAAGCATCGAAAAAATGAAGGTATCACATAAAGAGAACTTGTGAACAAATTTTAAAAACAAGGATTTTGTATTTAGCACTGAAAATAAAGTTAAAGTCAGTTCTATTCCTGTTTAACTGGAGAAATGCATAAATGAAAGATATTTGGTGCTTTATAACAAAGCTATCTTCAAATGCTAAAAACTAGGTAGTCATTTGCATGCACATAATTGTATTCCATAACTGGAATTCACATTTATTAGAAAAAAAAAAATACTACTAGAAAAGTCAGTATAAACTGCTGCAAATAAAAATATTAACGGAAATACTCTAGGTGGAATCTGAGGAAGATACACAAGGAATCAGTTCACCCTTTTTTAATAGAAAGGTGCACACTGAGGTTCAAGTGGGGCCTCTCAAGCTCAGCATTTCAAATCCATTCTCAGTACTACCAGTCAACAGATAGAAGTTACCAAAAACTCTGGAGATTCTGTATAAGATTCTCCACTTCTTTTCTATTTGGTAAGCATTTAAAATGCTGTTTAAATGATTAAACGAGTGGCAGCATTTTGCACTTGCGTGTGAACAGAGGCATCCACAGCAGTAAAGAACAGATGCTATAGTCTTAACCAGCCTCAACTGGCATAAAGTGTTGCTAGAAGAGGCAATCATGTTCTATTGCTCCTACTCTTTGACCCAGTAAAAGTGGTCACAGTGTAATGTAAACTGTGGAGTAGCTCCAGGTTAAAAATAAAATGGCAAAAAGAATGTTCTGTTTTGTCCCAGATAAGTTCCTCTGATTCATTAGGAATGCCTAAACATCTGATTCATCATAAAATATTTGTGCTGGCACAGAAAAGCTGCTTGGTTCTGTTTTAAGATGTTAAGGGGGAAAAGAACTATTTCTTTCTCAGCAGAGCTGGCAGCTTAGTCATAACAAATACAAAGAATGTCAATCCAGCCCACCTGCAAATTGCACAAACTCAGTGAAATGCCACAACCTTACCTTGGGTGAGTCTGTAGGTAACACCTTTAATATTAAATTGTGATGCTCTTTCTAAAGACTTCTGGTAAATCCACTGTATATGTTCAGGGTCATCTCCATCCAATGCAACACCTTCTACAACGAAGTTAAGAATTTCTAGGTAAGTTACAGTAATAAGAGTTCTTCAGAAATACAGCATTCTTTTTGTCTAAAAAAAACCCCTTTTTGTTTTGTGTTAAAACAAATACCCCATTAAGCTATTAAAACTTGGCACCTTAAATAATCAAAATGTAATTTCTACAAACATTGCGAGTTCTAACACATTTCATATACAAAATATCTTAACTTCACAGGTTTATAGTACTGTTACAAGTTACATTTTGAGTCAAGAAAGACACTGTGCAGTACTAGAAAGAGAAACACATGAACAAATACGGAACTGGAGAGCAAGTCAGAGATGAGAAAACCTATCACCAGCTCAGAGGAGGCTTAGATTCAATAAGACAATGAGCCACATAAGGTTAAAAAGTAGGATTATTTATTAAAAGTAAAAAGCTTTATTAAAAGTAGCTGTGTATACCTAACTCAAAACAAATTAGTTAAAGGAAGAAATGTCAGTTTAGCACCAGTGTTAACACATTAATTACCTCCAAAAGGCTGCTCCTTTGGCCACTGCAATATCCTGACATACTCAATACAGTGCTCTGGTAGTCTGGGCATGGATGCAATAGTACACATGGGAAAATTGACCTGGGGAGGGCAGGGAAAGAAAACCAGAAGAAAACATGTTAATACATTACGTACAGTACTAGGAAACCAAACAAGCAAATCAGAGGAATACAAAAAAAGGAAATATCACTGGCTACTATTACCTGTGGTGGATAAAGTTCCAGCGTGCATTCAACACAGGCTGTCATACCAGGAATGATCACACGAACATTTCCTTTAAAACCTTCTGTCCCTCCATCTATTAGAGGGATGATGGAACTTGGATCCAGTACACCATCTTCGTAATGTAAAAATGACATCTGACAAATAAAAGGGGAGGGGTTTGTTGGGTTTTTTATAAAACAAGTTGCAGGAAGAAAAAAGAAATCCTAAAAATGTTATTCTTAATGGTACACCACAAGACTGAATGCTTAATATATAGTTTATTTTAAGGGTACATAGTGTATAAAACACTACTTATTTGTCATGTGCAGGGCTTCATCTACCACCTTCACCGCCCACCTCCTCCTCCCCCTAACCCCCTATTATTTTCTTATAGTATACCAGAACAAATGGTTGAAGGATTAAGGGTTTGATTCTTGGTTTGGCTTTTTTTGTTTGGTTAGGTTTGTTTTTTTAGTAAGTACTGTTTGGCTAATGAAAAGAAAAACAAAAGTTCACAATGGGAGCATCCAGAGAGGCTGTGGAACTTCCCTTCTTGCTTGACTTTCAAAAGCTGATTGCAAAAGGCCACAAACAATGTAATCTAACTTTGAAATTACCCCTGCAGGGCACTGCACAAATGTTGGCTAACACTCCTCAAGAAAAAGGCAGGTAAGGGAGCATGCATTTTATCCTGTTCACAAAAAGAAAAAAGAAAACAGAAATAGATACAGAAAGCTGTGAGTTTCACCAGCCTTCATTTCATTTTAATGACACAATCTACACAAATCTTTTCAATTTTAGCTATCTACACTCAAGCAATAACCAGGCTTTGAAAAGATTTAAGACTTTACCAGCATGCCATTTATCCATCTTCTTGCAATTATAGAGTCCAGCCCACAAACAATAATATGAAACTCTAGGGGGAAAAAAATGGTATTTAAAGTCTATACTAATGCACACTTCTTAAGACAAGCAAAGTATTCTGTCCATAGCAGCCCAGAGGAACTGACTGTAGTTTAACGATCTCCCCCTGATTACCTCTATGACAGATGCATTTAAGTTTTGTCTATTTGTTACTTCTACATCCAGTATATTAAAAAGGACTAAAATAACGAGTAATCTAACTACCAGGAAATGCAGTGAGCAGCAACAACTGCAATGTTACCCTAAAGCACCAGTGGGTATTTGGCAGGCAAACAAACACCACTTACGTCGATAGAAACTTTCATCCATGTCTTGAATCTTTTTAAAATATCTGAATGCAAGCCCAGTAAAGGAATATATTTATAAAGTAGTTAAGTTTACTGTTTTGCTAATATAAAACAAAAACTTTATCTAATTTATTCCTACAATTTTATATGACGCTTTTTTTTTTTAAATTAGGTGATGGAAAGATTCAAAATTCCCACAGCTGAAGCTGTAGCATCTGACAAAACAAGTAAGTGACACAAGGTAATAATCACACACAGGAGAAAGCTCAGCAGACAAACTAGGAAGCTGAAAACATGCTTTCTCATGAAGTCCTAAATCAGCACTGCTGCTCTGTGTTTATAAATTAATGTTTCCCATCAGTATGTGGGAACTCAAAACACTCTGGTGAATAAACCTGTAACTCTAATATCTCAGTGAATATTAGAATATGGCATTTGAATAGAAAGACTCAGTGGAAGCATACAAAACAGTTTCACACAGCTTACCCTTCTCTCCCTGTGCATATTTCCTGTATGCTAATGCCACTGAGAAAGAATTCTCCATCACCAGCTGAATGAATCTATTCTTCCTTGTATGAAAAAGAGAGGATGGCAGCAAAATATTTTAGATAGTCTTACCACCTACAGAGTTTTCTAGGTTTTTTGAAGCCTTTGGGGATACTACTTCTCTATAAAAGGATACGCCACGACAGCACAGTTGGGAATGCGGCTGTTTAGGAATTCTGCTGCAACTTCTGCTTTTGGTCGCCCAACATCCTTCGGTCTGGGAAAACACCCAAGCAATTTCAAATCCTTTATTTTAGTAGATTCAATCTTTCCAGACTCTATGCACTGCAATCTTGAATTAAGTGACTAATAATTTATTTATATGGATAATATTAAGGCATCCCTGTAAAGCATCAGCTATGAGAGCGTCAGAGGTACCTAAATATGTGCATGTCACTACAGTTATCAGCACCAAAAAAATTCCAACAATCTTTTGTTTTGCTTGGAAGAAAAGGGGACCAGAAAATGGATATCTCAATCTGTGTGTATTATTATTTGGTGTCACCCTTTCCATTAGTCATTAGCTGTGTTGGAATGGTAAGGAATGCATGTTATTTTTCTTCACACTCAAACTGCGATACCACAGATCCCAAAATAAGAAGGAATCACGCAAAGTTTAGTTACAATTCTGAGCACTACTCTAATACGACAGTTCAGTCATCTTTAATGACATCTTGTTCAACTTAAATAATTAACACATTCACATATTTTGTCTACATACACTTAAAAAATAAACCTAAAGTCAAATGGTGAAAATATCACTTACCGAAACAGAAACTGTCGGTTAAGATTAGAAACATCAATAGTGTCCATGTCAATAACATGGATCTGTCTAAATCCAGACAGTGCCTGTGGAAAGAGACAGCCAGCTTCATTTAATAGGAAATGAAATTCTTAAAGAGTGCTTCAAAATTCATTCCACATGCCAGAAAAGCAGCCTTTGTAGGAACAAACATATTTGCTCTTTATTCCCCGTGCAGACAGGTACATGGTTGTTCTTTGTGAAAAGAACATTCCTTGTTGGGTTGCTAATGCTGCTATTTAGACAGATGCCATTAGTAACATTTCAAAAGTCAATGTTGGCTGCAGGCAGTATTGCTTCAGCCTACCTAATCCCTACTAACATAGGGAAGCCAACGGCAGGGTGATCTGTAAGGGGAATTTGCAGTATTCTTGCACAACTGGAATAAATTAAAAACGTTCACTGGGGAAAAAAATGCAGAATTTGAAGAAACACACACAGAATCACAGAATGTCAGGGACTGGAAGGGACCTTGAAAGATCTAGTCCAATCCCCCTGCCGGAGCAGGAACCTAAATGAGATCACACAGGAAAGTGTCCAGGAGAGTCTTGAATGTCTGCAGAGAAGGAGACTCCACACCCTCCCTGGGCAGCCTGTCCCAGGGCTCTGTCACCCTCATTGTAAAGAAGTTTCTTCTCACGTTTAAGCGGAACCTCCTGTGTTCCAGCTCACACAAATACCATAAGCACTTCCTCGGACTAGAAGAAAAAGTTTAACTCCTCTAAAATTTTAAGTTTTTGAACATACACCATTTTCACAGTTGGTATAATTAAATCTGGTTTATCCACCCTCAAACCACAGTTCAGAATAAGCCAGCAGTCCTCACTGCATTCAGTGCTGGAACAGAACACAGACAGTCACCTCGCTGTCTACGAACAGGCCGAACCTCTGACAGGAGTTCTGCCTCATCTGTTGGAGTGCAGTCCATCACTAGATTTGGCAAATAACTTTAAAGTAAAACTGTCTTAAAACTGTATTGTGGGTCTGATCTGATAAAGTAATGACATCTGTCACGCACAAAGAAACAACGTGAATTGTGGTTCAAGGGAAATAAACACTGTAAAACACTGGCTTTGGAGAAGGGAATGTGCTGTGGTGTTCTGAAGGGACTGTAAAAAAACTGAGTCCTGTCCCCTACCTTTTTTTTTTTCCTTTAAGACTCAATCTTTTTATATATAAAAACTTCCAACCTTTTCATTTTACATTTTCTGAATAAACAGAGCCATCCCATGTGTAATAAGAACTTAAAATGCTTCATCAGGAAAATGAGTAAACAAATTAACAACAGGACTAAAGTTTTTCCAAGTAGAAATGAATTTCTGTAAGAAAAGCAGCAAGAATTTCTGCATGTCATACTGGATGCCCTTGGTGCTGAACAATCATCTTGTTTCATTGATAAACGTTCAGCTTTTGTTCAATATTATCAAAGAAGACTGGGAGAGTCTGCTAAAGAGAGGAGCACACCTGGGACATCACAAACATACAGACTGGGATCTCTGTCAAATTTAGATTCATTGTCCCAAAGACATGAATGCACCTGAACAGAATCTAGAGTTATTTATGAGCTGATCTTGGCACTTATGTGTTGGTATTAATTAAGGAAAAAAGTTATTTCATAATAAGTTGTTATAAAAATCCAAACACATTTCACAGAATCCATAAGGTCAGAAATTATTAAATAGAAGCATGGAAATTATTAGTCTAAACTGACAAATTTAAACGGGATGGTAACAACGATACATCACACTAAATATAAGCATCTGTGAAGATTAAAAAAAACCACATTAATGGGATAATTAAATTCATACACCTTTATTGGGCAAATGCCTGACATCACACGATCCTATGACTGCATTTTAAACACTTAAAAACTGCTTTTCAGAACACGTAGTGAGAGAATCCATTAGGAACTAATACTGTACCAAGAAACTACAGAACACCTTCTGGTACTCTGCACACCAGGGAAGCCTGTCACATTCTTTCCCTGTTCTCATGCCATTATTTATTCCTCCTCAGCCTTTCCCATCCAGAGTAGCGCATGTTGGTCTGACTCAATAAAGCTGCCATTACGTAGACTGAATTCAGCAACAGACACTCGGAGAGAGTGCTCAGGCTCTGCAGACAACCTCTGATTTCCCCAGATCTGGTAACTGGGACAATTACCAACATTAGATCATATCTAAGGCTGCAAGTGAACTTTCGTCTACACTTCATAAACAAAACCATGTTGTCCCTCATGACAAGCTTTGAGATACCTGAATAAATACCATGCAACACATCAGACTATCACCTTTCAAGCTTATTAACAAAGTTCATTCTTCAATTTTATTGTCTTTATCATCATGGATTTTATATATTTTGATTAGAACTTAGAAATTTAGTAGCAATATACAATCTAAAATGCCAAGTTAGCAAAGCAGAAAATATAACTTCCTCAAGGAAAATAAAAAAGGAGGATTCTAAGAAGCAAAGGGTGAAAACTGAGTAATTACCAGGTTTTTCAGGAGTTCACATCCTAATCCTCCTGCTCCAATAACCAGCACTTTACATGTGCTTAACAAAAATTCAAGAGCCTGTGGAAAATAAAAAACAAGAAATTAATACACTAAATAGGTATAATTTGACCTTTGCTTCATGACCTTATAAACATGTTACCATAAATTTTCAGTGCTCAGTAAGTTTCACATAAAACTTCGATCAATAAAACAGTTTCTGCTTGCAGGAGTAATTATGTATTGAACTTTAATCAGTTGTTGAGTTCATACAGTTTCTACATCCCAATGTACAGAAAAGTAAGACCTTTGCTGATACCAGTATTCTCTTTATACTAATTCTGACCATGAAAAAAGCAAGGTCTACCTTTATTATCATTCAGTTTAAGGAGAAGTTTTCTTCCTCCAAATATTTTACTTATATATAATAGAAAATAAATCTAAACAGACAGAAAACATTGCTGGCCAAAAAGAACTGAAGTTTTTAACTATAAAACTGTTTTCTGTGAACTGTTCTACTAGACCTCAGGCTCAAAGTAGTAAATAATGGAACAGTACATTAAAAGGTTAACAGTAAAATACACCCAACTGTAAGCTCTGAAACAAAACATACCAAAAAGGAAAGCAGAAGAAACAATTAAAACAGTCTAAATTTTGCTTTGCCCTACTAAACATCTTTCCCAATTCTCAGGTACTCATATTAACCTTAATTCCTTCTTTAAGTATAAGAAATTCCTGATTGTATCTAATGACTTAAAAATAGAGAGACAATTGCTGCTATTTTTCATGTGGAACTCAAAGACAAAGCACAATTCATATGCTGTTATATATTTACACATACAACGACAGCAAGCTGGTAGTTGACAGTGTACAATTCAGAAATATAAGCTCATGAAAGGAATACAACATTCTTCTAGAATCATAATGTTAAATTGATCAAAACAGAAGCTTTTCATGCAGCTTGAGTATTCACACACTGCAGGTGGTCAATTCATCAACCTCTTTACATTAGTTTGCAACACAAGCTACAGATTTTTTTATTTAAAGTAAGTGTTTCTCACTTGAGTGCCTGGCTCGAAATCGGGATGTGTGAATGGTCCAGATCGCTCGAGGAACTTCTTTACATGGTTCCAGCGACCTTCCCAGTCTCCAGTGTCCCCACACCCACCATCAACAGCCATTCTGCACAGAACACAGTAAATTCAGCTGCAAAATCACAGAGAAAAAGCCACACCTCTAAAATATATTATTTTTATATCTTAAAAACACCTAAATTATTGACCATTCATACAAATGCATCTGCACATTCTTTATGCATTTACCTGCATGAACATTTGCATGAGTGGGTTTTATTTGTGGAACTAGAAAGCAACAATACATATATGCACAGAGGGGAAAAATCCCAGGCTTTTCAATAAATCCCACTGATTTAGCTGCTACTGGTAAAAGTTGACCTGAAGTGAAAAAAGGGTCTAGTGGTTTTGCTTTTATTTTCTGCATATTTAAAGAGGACACAGAAAGAGGTTGTCCCTTTAGATTTTGAGGGTGTTTTTTTCAGAGTCAAGTCTTGTATCCTTTTTTTGACAGACTTTTCAAGTTCATAAATCATATTTAAAATTATCAGCACATAACTGCAATTGTGAGGCACTGAATAAACAACAGTAACACGTGCCAACATTGTCTCCTCTGAATCTTCATAGGAGTTGACTTAAACAAGTGTAAAAAAAAAAAAATACACATCTTCAATGCTCTTCACTCTCAATTAGTACTATGTAATTTAGAACACCCTCATTTTTCAGTCATCTCCTGAGCCTGTCAGCAGTTGCAATTTGACTTGAAAAAAAAAAAAAGGAATGTTTGCAGTTATCTTCTTTTAAACCTTCATGACAGAATTTTACATCAAATATTCCACTACCCTTTTTCCACTTTTGCTGGTCACTTTTAGTAGGACATTAACTATAAATTTAAACTTTTAAAAGACTTACTGGAATAGTTCAAAATCAGCTCTCAAGTAATTCTCTAACCTAAGAGCATCACCTACAGGGAACAAGCTCTTTCCTTACACACACACTTCCCTCTTTAAATAGGAGCTCCACTTAATATACATGAACCATTATGTTCTCTCCATTAATACAAAACTAAGCTTCTAATAAAAGAGCTTTGCCAATCCTGAGTATGAAAGGTTGTGTCATCATTGATAAGGGAACACTGATAACAAAAAAGGGAAGCAGAAGAAATAATTAAAACAGTCTAAATTCTGCTTTTCCCTACTAAACATCTTTCCCAATTCTCTAAGTACTCATATTAACCTTAATTCCTTCTTTAA
>NW_010304812.1:26157-35908 GCF_000700745.2 Antrostomus carolinensis | reverse complement strand
TAGGTGCCTGTCCCTTGCTGCCGTGGGGGGACACTGTACGTGCCAGCAATCCAGACCCCCGGTCTCCCGCGTGAGCTTTGGCAGAGGAGAAGCAGCACCTTTGCGTGGGGGATTTCTTATTTTTTTGCTTTCTATCTGCGTAATGGATAAGCGTAGGCAGTAGAAGTGGGGATGAAGGATTGGGAACGAAAGCAAACCAGTTTGGGACAGGGTCTAGCAGCTGGTGCGATGTTCCAGCTGTTACGGAGCTAGGTGGCTGCGAAGCCGCTGTGCGCTGCGCCAGCAAGCTGGGACTGCAGCTCTCCGGGCAGAGCTCAGGCCGAGTGGCACCAGGAGGTTCCTTGTCTTTGCCTGGTGTGTTTATGAGGTTTAATGAAGCTCAATTGAACCCAGGTGGACAAAAGCTCAATATTCACAAACCTACTGATGGCTTGGGGGCAGGAGAGGATGAAGCAAAGGTATGAAAATTGGAGGTCTCAGAATTTGGTGCTCTGTTTGGTCCTGATGCTCCTCTGACTTTATGCTTTCTATTCCCCTTCCCATGTTCTCTTCCTGTCCCCAGCCCTGGGAAGGGGGGGGTCTATGCTGCTGCCCTTGTGGGGGTCATGGGAAGGTAAGTGGGCAGTGATTGCTCCTGGGAGCCCAAGAATAAAAGGCTGAGTAAAGGGAAGGGCTGATGCTGTGATGAAAAAGTGGGCTGGGATCCATTTTTGGACTGGAAAATGTGCATACCAGAGCCGCCTCCTGCACCCAGTGGGTCTGTTTGGTCTGGACCTCATTTGCCTTGATCCAACCCTATTAAAAAAAAAAAAAAAAAAAGCTAAATTAGCTCTGTTGGGGGTAAGTGTGTGAGGCAGGAGCTAGTGCCAGCATGTATGCGTGCTGGATTGTGGCATGTCCCTTTAGAAGAGGGGGTTGGCAACCAAAATACTGGGGTTTGGATCCTGATCCTGCCAAGGGTCAAGAACAAGGGTGCTCTGTTACCATGGCCGTGGACTGGGGAGATTAATCTTGCTGGGAGATCCTGAAAAGTCTAGGTGTAAAGCTGTCAAGAAAAAGATGTCCAGAGCTCAGTCTTCTGTGTTGAGGAATGCACATTCCATTCCTATGGAGTGTTTTGTATTAAGGTCTCAACTTTAGCCTTTCCATTGCTTTTTATACTTACCCCCATTTTATATATGGGTAAACTGAGGCATGTAGAGGTATTTGATCCTGTGTGGTTGGTGGTACAGTGGAGAGCACAGGTTGAGAGTCCTGATTCCTCCTGCATGTCCTGCTTGAAGAAGATGAGCCACTTTGCTGTTTAAGGGGTGCAATTCATTGAAGCCCCGTCATTCATGACTACTAGTTAAGAGGAATTTCCAGCTGCACCCACAGCCGCACCCTGCCAGTTCTTATGGCTGTACAGCTACATTTTTCATGCCTCATAAATGTTTCTCTCCCTGGTTGCTAAGGGAAAGACCCACACAAACAACTGGGAAAACTGAGTGCTGCAAAGTAAATAAGCTGAGCAAACAAGAAGGCTTTTTTTTTTCATCTGTGATCTAATTACTGCAGGTGTGTTGTTCAGGGTGTCATGACATGTGAAAGCAAAGGTTCGTGTGCAAGGGTGAATTTCAGCCTTTAAAACTGAAGTATGTGAGCTGGGTCAGAAGGTGGCTTCCATCCTGAGCCAAGCTCTCAGAGCTGCAGACTTGTCCCCTCTCTCCCTTACTGGCTGTTTGGGCTGGAGAAGGGAGCAGATGGTGGACAAGCAGTCTTGGGGCTGGCTGAGGGCAGGACGCAGAGTGCCTGAGTGCAGGCAAGCAAGGCTGGAGCTGGGTTTGTTTCTGTGTCTCTGTCATCTGCTCTGAAGCAGAGAAGCGAGCTGTCTGAAGTGACTCCAATGGCTGGGAGTTAACTCTCGGTGGTGCTCTGCCACGGGTAGGAGGGAGAGTTGGCAACAAGTGACAGCAAGAGAGAGTCCAGCTGGCAGCAGGGTCTGGGAGGAAGCGGGTGGAAAGATGCAAAGTCCCTCCTCAGTGTGGTTCAGCTGCTCCATCTGGAGCTCCCACTCGTGTGTGAATGTGCCCGCAGACAGGGTTGATCAGACGTGAACAGAGGATGCAGTGACTGCTGCTGGCTCCACAATAAATCTCTGGGATACTGAAATGATGGATTTGACACCCTGTAGCTCAGTGTTGTTTATTACCTTTGAGGTCAGTTTGCTTTAAGATGACTCTTGACGTGAGGAAAGGAGGGGCTTTTCAGGACTTTGTTTATTCTGGGCATCTTTGGGGTTGTTTTTTTCAGTTCCTTGCAGTGTTTTCACTGTGCCATTCCCTGTACGGTGCCTGGCTACTAGACCTCGAGAAGCAGGGATCGTGATCATGTATGGTAATCTTAAAAGCAATCTGCATTATCCATAATGCTGGTTTTGCTTCTGATACCTTTCCCATTGCTATAGCAACACGTCTCATGGAGGATGCCAGCATGCTTTCCAGGCAGAGAAACTGCTTCACCTGCCACCAAACTGGGATCACCTGTGGAGCAGGGGTGGCTAACTGGCAACTACACACAGCTGCTGGGGCTGGAGGTGCAGAGAGGCTGCTCCTAGCTCCCTCGGGCTGACCTTGCTCTTCTAGGTGTCCCCTTTACCTGGAGTTTCCCTGGGATATCAGGGTGACAAAGTATGTGTGGGAGCGCATGGTATCTAGTGCCAGAATCTGGGATTTCTCTCCAAAGGAGAAGCTGGGGATGGTGTCAGCTCTCTTACCATGGCTCAGTGGGCATTAGGGTCTGTTTGCTTTTTCCTCCCTTCCCTTGCCTGAGGAGAGGCTGGAAGATGTGTTTCACCTGCAGGATGCTGATGGGGAAAGGGATTGTTTGTCTGCTTTTGCCAAGTGAGCTTGCTTCTTCCTCAATCTCTCCTTCATACATTGTGGTCACTAAATGGACTCTGGGACACTATTGTTCTGCTCCACCTCCCCAACCTGCTGTCCTTTGCTCTTCCATGCAAATCAGAGGCCGTCCCCAGTCGTTCCTCTGCGGGTGGCCATCAGGACTGCTGTAAGATTGCCTTCCTGCTGCAGTGATGCTTGCTGCTGCCTCCGTGCCTGGCTTGGGGATGCGTTCTGCATGCTCTTGTGGCCGGTGTGAACTGTGTAAGCCTGGACAAATGCTTTGTGTGGGCAGGCCAGGGGCTGTGCGGCCAGGCCGGGCTGTGCAGCAGATGGCACTGTTGGTTTCCCTATGAGTTACTGGGTTTTACCTTCATCATTGGTGAGAAGGGTCAGTGGTGACAAGAGATGGCATAGCAGGCACCCGGCTCTCTTGGAAAGCGGCACGCACGCAAAGCTGGGCTTTGCTGCAGGGAGCAGATCTGCTCAGAGGAACTTGGTGTCTGTGTCTTGCTCACCAAGGAGGAGTTGTGTTTGGCTTCTTGGTGATGAGTAATATGTGCGAGCTTCATCCTTGGAGGCCTGAGATCCATCCCAAAGCCACCGTGAGCCTGCTGCGAGACCTCAGCAAGACTGTGTCAATCACTGTCTCTCTCCTATAAAAAGAAAGCCCTTATCCAGAGCTCCCTTTTGTGCTTGTTCCCACTGTCATCAGTCAACCCATCCCCCAGCTTTCCCTAGTGCTCCATAAACAACAGGCAAACGCGTGACCTTTCCATCAGCAGTGGCAGGGAGAGGTGCCTTTGCTGCTTTCCAGGCTGTCACATCTGTGCTGTTAGCATTGGTGTAGTAGTATTTAAATACGTGCATGGGGCAGCGTGGTTGACCTTTTGTGCTTGTTCCCACTGTCATCAGTCAACCCATCCCCCAGCTTTCCCTAGTGCTCCATAAACAACAGGCAAACGCGTGACCTTTCCATCAGCAGTGGCAGGGAGAGGTGCCTTTGCTGCTTTCCAGGCTGTCACATCTGTGCTGTTAGCATTGGTGTAGTAGTATTTAAATACGTGCATGGGGCAGCGTGGTTGAACATGCTCCACTGCTGTGCCAGTGGCTGGAGCAGTGCCGGCTGTTCAGGAGTGGCCATGGCAGTTGCTCTCAGGCAGTTGTTTGGGTGCTGAGCTGTCTCCCAAATATCCAGTTTCCTCTGCCTGGGGCCAGCCTCTCGGCTGCCACGGGATCTGCTGGCAGTGACAGAGCCTCCAGATGTTAGCAGGTTTCCCTGCTGGGACTGCCTGAGTCCAGCCTGTGTGACCCATCTGTTTTCTTTGGGGATTTGCATTTTAGATTATTTGATTTCTCAGGGCTCTTTTGGCTCCCAAGTCACGCCGGGTGTGCCTGCACATTTGCCCTCTGCCCCTGGCCACCCAGCGCTCTTGGAGCAGGTTCTCTGCGGGATATCTCTGCAGATATTCGCTTTCTCCGCTGATTTTCCCCTACATTGCAAGTTTTGGCCTTGGGTCAAAGACAATGTTTGTAGACTTGAGCTGACGTCAAAGACGGCTTGGTGGTGGCGTGCCAGGGGATCACAGGCTTCCAGGACAGAGTCCCCGCTCCCTTGAGGCCCAGGAAGGCGGCAGGAGTTGATCCACTGCAGAGATTTGCAGCTCCTCGGTACTCCTGGGTCCAGTGAGCTGTGCTCTGGCATGGCCCTGCGGGCTTCTGCTCTACAGCACTTGGGGCTGATGAAGGTTGTGTGCTCCTTGGGGTAGCTGTGTCTGCAATACAATGTCCTTCACCACCCTGCCTGGAGAGAGAGTTCAAAGATGGGGTGAAGGAAGGAAAGAGGCAAGGTGAGGGGGCTGTGGAGGGAAGGAAGGGGCACAGCAGTGCCCCGATGGATCACTTGCCTGCTGAAGCTCAGAGAGGGTGGAAAAGCCCTCCTTTGGTCTGTCCTGCTTCTGTGTAGGATCTGGAGAAAATCAGAGAGGCTTTAGATGTGGTGCCAGAGCTCTGGGATGTCAAAGCATCCCAAATAATTCTCCACACTTCCCTGTAGAGTCTAGAAAAGAAAAGGAGAAGAGGGGAGATAAAATGAGCGAGGTGTAGTGCAGATACTGACTGCTGTGGAATGACCAGTGCCGTTTGGAGGGATCATTGTGTGATGGGAGAAGCACTCCTGGTGTCAGCAGAGCAGGGGATGTGCAGCTGGGGCACAGGTTGCTGGCACAGTCTAGGGGTGATGTTCTCCCTCGGCCTGGGATTCACAACGTAGCCATGTGAACCTGCTCACAGCCTCCCTGAAGGCATTACCCTGGAAGATATTCCCTCCCTGAAGATATTACCCTGAAAAAGCCGTGTCTGGCTTGCACCCTCATGGGCTTCTCAGGATATCCGCTGTTCCTTTTTATCTTTCCTCCTCCGTGCGATCCCAATCTGTTTCCCACTCCTTTGCTATAAATGCCCTGCCTGGCCTGAAGGCAGGAAGCAAACACTGCAAAGGCCACGGCCAGCACTGAAGGAGCCCGCCTGGCTCTGTGCAGGACGTCGGCACAGGATGGGGAGATCGGGGTCATTTCGCAGGGCAGCACACGGGCCCCTTTGAGATCTCTGGCAGCTGCCCTGCTCTTCTGACCCTGCTGTCTCTCTCGCAGCGGATTTCCCGCTGTGTGTTTCCTGCCCATCCCACTCAATGCTGTGTCCCATGCGATCATGGCTCTTTGTCTCCCTGGGGAGGACACGCCACCGGTGTGAAAAACAGCAACAGACAGCCGGGGTGGTGTGACAAGGTCCAGGGCAGATGGAAACACCACGGTCAGGGTATTTGCTGCTGCGTGCTGTGCTCCAGTTTATGGGGAAACAGGAATACCGCTGGGTCTTGGCTGCTTTCTAGCTCCTCTCCTAGGGGCTGGGTAGCCCCAGGGAGAGGGACAGTGGCCAGGTCTGCTGGGACAGGATGGAGGAGTCTTCTCACAGCAGTGGTGGTTGAGGCGTGCAAAAGCATTGGCTGTGCAGACCCAGAAAACCTCTGCTCCCTGAGCTATGGGGTGTCTGCGGGGCAGATCTGGTGGGTTCACACTGGGAGAGGGTAGCTGGTCTGGGGCAGGAGCCTGTGTGGTGACTGGAGGAGCAAGGAGTGTCCGTTCTGTGGGTGGCTTTTTCCCTAGAAGAAGTCCCACATTAGCTGCCTCGTGCCCAGCAGGCCAAGAGGAAGAGAAGTCTCAGGGTTCGTGGTTGTTTAAGGGCCCTGTTTTGCTTGGCAGAGGTTGAAAGTCCCAGTGGGCTTCAAACCCTCCTGTTCAGCATTTCCATGGTGACATGCAGTGGCAGTGCTGTCCTCCATGGCACCAAAATAACGAGGCTGGTTCAAGAACTGTGCCTTAGCATGGTAGGTTTGCAAGCCAGTGCCCGTGGCCCCTCAGCCTTGTCCCAGTATCAGGGAATTAGACGTGGTCCTTCCCCAGGGCTCATGGAGGGCAGTTTATTTTGTCCCCGGTGGGATAAGCACTAAAAGGGGGAAGGGTTTTGTTTACGAGAGCTGTGCTTGGCCTCCTGCTCCGTCACTGCGCGTGGTGATGATGAGGATGCCTGCAGCATCATGTCCCCTGACAAAGAGCCTGTCCTGTGCCTCTGCATTCATAAATGGTTGTGGAAAATACTAGGCAAGGCAATTTGCAATGCTGTGTGAATAACTAATTAAAGGGAAGGGAAGGGGAGATGACTACTAAATGCTTCCATGGTCTGGGGAAGGTGCATTTCTGCTGATGGAAAGACATTTATCTCCCTCCTGCTACAGCACAGACCCTCCTCCTTGGGCAAACCGCTGCAGATATCCCAACTGTGCCATTTGGAGGGCATCCGGATCCAAAGGGCTTTTAGTCAGATGAGACATCAGCATCTTCTGCGGTGGCACAGCCCCTTGCATGGTGCCACTTGGTGGGAGGTCTGGCCACAGTACCCACGGCTGCTTCAGTCTCCATCCCTGCATGTGGCTCAGCAGCGTGTCCTGGAGCTTACCAGGACGTAGAGGCTTATCACACTTGTATGGAAATGCAGCGTGGCACTGGGGTACCTGGGGTAGGAAATTGGGATTTTACATCTTCTGCAAGCTTGATTTTTAAATTATTTTTCTCCCCCCTGCCACACTGGCTGTCATTGGAAACTAGTGGGGAGGGATGCAATCTTGAAATGTTTTAGAAATGGAAGTATTCAGAAATTTATCTTTTCTCTTTAGGAAGTTGCAGTGAAATTAACATTCTTCCATTAAATGTTTATGTATTTTGGCCAAAGCAGGTTATCTTTTGCTGGGAAACTTCTAAAAGTATTGCCAGGGTGTTGATAATTAGGAAGGGATTGAAATGCAATTATATCTGTCAATATTTCAGGAGCCAAGTCCTGCAAGTTCGCATGTGTGGGCACCATTTTTCTCTGCAAGACCTCCTAGCTCCTTTGCATTTTGGCCAGTTACTTGCAGTTGAAGCACTTGTTTCTTGGTAGGTTCCAACACGTCTTTGCAGGGGCCACCACCGACGCTGCAGCTGCCCCTGTGGGTGTTACAGCCCTGCTTTTGGGGAATTCACCCAGCACCCATCAGAGCCAGGCACTATACCAAGTGGCTCTAACTGCTTATACAACTCCCCTTTGCGCTGTTCCCTGTGCTGCTTTAAAGGGTGTTTAGTTAATAGGATTATAAAGCTTTCCTGTCGTTAGGCAACGGAAATCAATGGTGGGCCTCCAGGGCTGAGTTTCATCCGATTTACAGCGTAGTCACTGGATGACTGTGCTGGGTGTGCGGCAAGAGACCAGTATGGTGCTGGAGGGAGGACAGAGCACCTCCTGTGAAAATGCAGTGGATGCTCTTGGCCTGCTGACACCAGCCGTGTGTTTCTCTGGCTGCAAGCATCCTGGTTGGTGCAGTGCCTGGGATCACGCTGGCAGTCAGGATGCTGATGCAGTCCATGTCTGAAAACGATGGCTGGTGTTCCCTAGCTCCCATGCATGCTGCTGGGCTGGTGCAGGAAACCCAGGTATTTTCCTTTTCTCCAGCCAAAAGTGGAGGCTTGGCCTAGAAGCTGAGAGCAGACATTGTTCTGTGATGCCTCAGGAGGCTTCACCCTCCTCTCTGCTGTAAGAAAGCATCTGGAGACAGCTGGTTGGTAGGATGGCTCATTAATCTGTGCGCTGCAAAGTGAACTCACAACTCTCCATCCCCAAAATGCAGCAGGCTCCCAGCTCCCGAGGGTCTGCCAAGCTGGCAGGGGACAGGTTCCATGGCAGCCTGCACGTCTGTGCTGTGTGGGGAAAGCTGAGGTGGAGCTGCAGCCCTCGGGGAGGTCAGAGAAGAGCCTCTCTGCTCTCTGGATTGTATCCACCAGAGATGACAGCCTTGTCAGTCCCACCATGCCGTACCCTTGCCCACCTTGCCCTCCTGTGAGTGGGGTCAAGGCTGAAATGTCTCTCCCTCTCTGATCTGGGGCCACATCTCTTGGGAGAGGCCTGCAAAAGGCATTGGCTCCCACTGCAGCCGAGGAAGCGAGGTTGAACCCTTTGCTGTCCTAACGGGAGGGTGGGGAGCAGCTGGATGGGAGCCTTGAAAGAAACTTCCAGGAAAGTCAAACTGCTTCAGGAATCTGCCAGTGTAACAAGTGTTTCCCATCCCCCTGGCTAACCCAAGCTGGTGGGAGAGAGGACTGCACATGGTGGAAACTTCTTTAAACTCCCTGGCCTGCAAAGCAAGCGTGAAGAGGGAGAATCGGGAGAGCCTTTGGCTCAGAGCATAGGGCTGGAAATCTCTGAGCTGCCACAGCCGCCTCTTATCTCTCTGAGCCAGCAGTTCACTGTCTGCCAAGTGACTTGGAGCAGTGATGTGGATCTGCAGATAACCTCTTGGCCGTGTGTTATGTAGGTTAAAGTATGCATGAGGAGCTGAGATGGTTTTAGACTCCACAGCCAGGCATCCTGCAGGTGAGAGCAGGCTCCAGGGATGGGGAGAACAGGAACCTCCTCCTTTGGTTTTGTTTAAGCTTCAGCTAAGCTGAAGGGAACAACCCTGCCTAGTGCTGAAGGCCTGGCCAAATGGGTGAATTAGTGGATGCCTTGTCTCTGGTGAGTGCTCCAGGTAGCGATGCTATACATCCCATCTGCATACAGACATGTGCCCGGAGAGATGCCCTGGCCTTGCTGCCAGCCTGGTGTCTCGCCACAGATGGCTGCTGCTCTGGTCTACTTGGCAAGTGGAATAAACCCTTGCAGAGAAATTATAATTGGTAAAGGCAGGGATTTTTGTGGCTTGCCGGTCCCTCAACTCTCTTTCCCCCAGCACCTTTCTCTTCTTCAGCAAAGATTTTGTTTACAATGGGAAGCTGGCTGTGCTGCTGGGCCAGCGTGGGGACAGCTGAGCTCTGCAGTGCCCTGCGCTGTGCTCACCTGAGTCCCAGCGAGATGGCTGGCTGCACTGCCAGGGCACGGTCCAGAGCTGGCCCTGGAGGAACCAGGGTATGCTGACATTTGGGAGCTTATTCTTGACCCTGTTCTTTGTCTAAATCTATCTGTGCTGGGGTGCTGTGGGCTCTCCTGATGGGCAGATGTTTTGAGAGATGATGGGGCTCTTACTCATGTTCAAAGCTGGCAGGGAACAGCTGTGATGGGCACGTGGCAGTTTGTGGCATCCTCCCACACTAGTACCTCTGCAGCCCCCAGCTCCTCAGCCTGCTGTGTAAGCCCAGCTTGGGGAGTTGGGCACCCATGGGTGAATACAGTTATCCCAGCAATATATGCCCAAAACACGTGCAGGCCTTGTGCCAGGGATTTCCCTGCCTGAGAGCTGCACCCAGGTCACTCTGGCAGCACAGAGTGGCTGCACGTGGGATGGGGAG
>NW_010304812.1:25558-26039 GCF_000700745.2 Antrostomus carolinensis | reverse complement strand
GGAAACAGATTAGTTTTGGGGTCAATGAGGAAAGGGATGGTGGGAGGAGCTACAAACAGCAGGGTGACTGTCCTCCTTGCCATCCAGCAGTGTGGTGGTATGGGATGCTGGTGCCACTTGGGACAGGGGGGAGTGGGAACCTGCTCCATGATGTCTGCCCAGGGATAAGGTCCTTCTTCCACCCCATGCACAAGCAGTCACGCATCGTGGCCAGAACAGCAGATTCCTGTCCTAGAGCAGCTCTGCCCACCTTGGGCTCCCCAGCTGTGAGTGCCTGGGGGCTGCTGCATTAGTGTCCCCAGCCTGGGCTCTGTCCCCATTCCAGAGGAAGGGTGGTTATGGAAACTCAATAAACTGTTGCCATGACAGCCTCGAGCACAGCTCCCTCCTGATGCTGTACCCACCGTGACAGCTCAATGTTTCCAGCTCCCGTGGGACTGATTTCAACGGGATAAAGTGCTTCCAGTACGGGATGAGGGCA
>NW_010304812.1:21790-25517 GCF_000700745.2 Antrostomus carolinensis | reverse complement strand
AAGCAGAAAGGAGGCGTGTGGTTACCTAATGGTCCCTTTCCTATGGGGGAGAGGTGGTCCTTGGTCTCATCTGCATCCTCATCCCCATGAGCTGCACCTCTGGTCTCCGTTGCTGCGGTGACCGTCTCCATGGAGACTGGTTCAGCACAGCCGCATCACAGGACCATGGAAAGGGAGACCATGGGGAAACTTCCTCATCCCTTCCCCACGGGGTCATGATGGCTCCCAGGGTGTACTCTGAGCCCCCAGTGGAGTATGAAAATTGAAATCCCTCAAGTGGCAAATGTGTGGAGGAATCCCAAGAAAACTAATTGGTTTTCCCCCACTTCTCCTTTAATGCTTGTTGGCTTTCACTTTGCATTGGTAATTGCTGCTCTGCACCTATTAAAAGACTGTCTCATGCTTTGCACAGGCTTGATTGCAAATTAATTTTGCATCCATGTCTATTCTGGGGACCACAGGAATTTACTTAGCTCAGGATGCTGAATGCCAGATGGGCTTTCCAGAGGCATGAGGTGCAGCACAGGCTGTGGTCGCTATCAGGAGTAACTTCGAGGGAACAAGGGTGGCTTCTTCAAATAAATGCCTACAAACAAGGGTGCAGATGCAAATCAATAGGATTTGTTCTCATAACTCATTTGGGACAAGACAGATGGATTTCAAATGGTATATACAGAAGCACCCATGAGCTTAGATACGAAGGTGCCTTTGGTTTTCACTGAGAAACAGATATCCTGCCTTCTCATGGTCTCCTGGAAGTCCCAGTAGGCATCCACCTTCATGTCTATGCCTGTATCTGCTTCTCTAAATCTACCCGTAGGCTTTTTGTAAATGCCACATTTCTTCAGAGGGATGCTATCAAGTTGGGATTTCTGTTTTTGAAAGCAGATTTCCTCTTTCTATTACTGATAAGTATCAAAGGGGAAGAGCTGTTGGGATTTTCCATTTGCCTTTCACTCGTCATGCTGCTTTGTTTCCTCTTTACCTTTCTATCAGCCTCACACAGTGAAAATAAAACCAGTTGGTTTTGTGTCGTTTCTCTCAAGTACAGCATTCTCGTGGAGGGTGCAGTGATGTTTGGGCTTGCAGACAATACATGGAGTTTCAATTTCCTTTGAAAAACAAACTCGCCATTGTTATTTCTGTGGAATTTCTTTAATTTTGTCTTAGGAAGTCTTTGATGCTTGACTGCATCAAGCATTGGAGTCAGCCTTCCTTAGGCGGGCCTTTGTCCTTGTGAGTCACTTGGTGTAAGGAGTGACCAATGTGGTTGAGAGAGGTTGGTCACTGGTTCTTGAAGCGTTCTGAATGTTTACACTGTCGCAGCTACGCTGGGTGCCGAGATCCTCCTATGCATGAGTTTGTCACTGCAACGTGCATCCACCTATGTGAAGGTTCAGTTGTGGTCCATTGTGGTGTGCCCAAAATGAGGTGCTTTCAGGGTAGCAGAGGCTGTTCAGACCTTAAGGAATGGATGCACTTTGCAGTACAGGAGTCAGTCTCTCCCTGGGGCAGCAGTAGAGCAGTTGGTAGCAGGATACATCCGATGTAGGGATCACAATTTATTTGTCCTGCAGTTGTTCTGTTCCTGCCAAGACCATTACTGGAAAACAGTGTTTTTCCAGTAATAGTTGCTAAGCAGTGAGGTCTTATGATGGGCTTTATCTGCTCAGCTGGATCTGCAGGAAACGATAAAGCTCCAGTGCAAAATGAAATGAGGAAGAATCAGTGGCTGTGTTGGGGCTTCCCTGTCTGCCAGAAGTGGCTGCTGGGGAAAGGTGATACCAGGGAGATATTTCCTTCACCCCTTGCAGGGCTTCCCCCCTCCTTGGGCTGGCACACACACAGCCGTTGGGACCCAGCAGTGAGTTAGTCCTGTGATGGTGGGGATGGCTTTCTGTTATCAATGCTGCGGTATGTTTACGGTGCTCGGCTGCTGTTGCCACAGGATCTGGGATCGTAGCAGGGTTTCCACCCGTGCCAGCCAACCTGGAGGAGGAGTAGGATGAGGCTGTCGTTCAATAGTCTGCGTGGGATCATCCTGTCTGGGCTGGTTTGATGTCAGGGGAATCTGCTTTGTACTTCTGCTGAAAATCTTCCAATGGGAAATTGTTCAAAACCTCTTTGCCTGTTTCTGTTGAAGGACAGTTGGGTTCCCTAGAGACTTCTGCAGGTGTCTGGGGAGACTGGTGGGTAGACATGCACGAGCTGGCCCCTGGTGAGGAGGGGAAGGTTTCATGCTGTCTGTGGGACTGTGTGAATACCCCCAACATCTGGCTGGTTACCTTTGGCTGAAGCCTTCCATGTGCAGCAGCTCTCATGTCCTGTCAGCCCCTATCCACTGCATCCCGTTACTGTTGGTTTGAGACAGTTCTCTGGACTGACTCTTCTTTTGTCCATCATCTTCTGCTGTATTTTTGCTTTCCTTTGCCGCCTGCCCCTGTGGTTTGTGACTTTTCCAGAAGGGTTATCCCTTTGGCATCTTTAAGGCTGCCTGGTTGGATGCTGCTGAGCGCTGGGGACCAGCAGAGCAGACTGAGCCCCTGCCAGAAGTGTATGCTCTGAGGTAGCAGCCTCTGTTGTCATTCCTTTGCTGCTACCATGAGGTCTGGAGGACACCTGCAGACCCAGGCACCAGCGCATGATGGGACTTCTACACCTCCACACCACCTTTGCAGAAACTCCTGTTCCCATGGGAAAGATTAGCTGCTGAGCAGGATAAGTGGATTCCTAGGGATGGTGGCCCTTGGAAGCTTTGGCACTTGAGTGTGAAATCTGTGTCCTTCTCAGGATGTTGGTGCAGCCACTTAGACCTGTTGGAAGCTGTAATCCTGGCTGGCCAAGCCCAGCTTGTTACTGGAAAGTTGTTATTGGAAAGCCATGCTCTGCTGACCTGTTGTTGAAGGGAGGTGAGTAACCTGAGCTGGGGCTGAAGCACAGGTTTGAATCACCTTTCCTGGAACCAGCTGTGGGTGCTGCCCATGCTGGGGGCACGTTTCATTCCTGGTGATGGCACTGTGAAACATGGGACTGTCCTCCATGGGAGTGCACATTGTATTGAGTTACTAAGACATCGTGTACGTAGAGGGTCAGTGAGTGGCCATGTCAGGGCGTTTCCTGGGTTGTGACACTACCTCTCTGCCATGAAAAGAGCCAGACAGTTGCCAAAATGCTGTCAGCCAGAAGCTGGGAGATGGCCCTGGAAATACTGCTTTGTCTATGTGCTGTAGCTGTGATCTCCTGTCTCTCCTCCCCTGCGAGGCCATTCCTGGAGCTGCCACGGTGCTGGCCTCTGCGTCCTGTGCTGCTGCTCATCTTGGCCATACGGTGGTTGAAACTTCTGTCTAATTTCCAGTTAAAACTTATTTTTGGTGGGTTTATCCCTATCCAGTCTTGTTCCAGGCTTGTCCACTAGCTCCCATTCCTGTAGCATGTAAGCACTGGTATTCTCACCCTTGTATTTCTCCCTTGAGGGGAGAATGGGAATGATGGGCTGGACCCCACTGCAGTCCCACACTCTGCCGCAACGTGTTGGGAAGGTGCTCAGCTCCAGCTGCTGGTGGCATGAAGGTTCTGTGTGTTTGTGAGACCTGTCTAACCCCAGCATCTCAGCCGGCTCTGGCTTCTGCACGAATGACTCAGCCCAGCCAAGGAGGCCAGGAGGAGCAGGACCGGCTGTCTGGGTGCTGAGCAGGACTTGCCAAGTCCAGCTTACCTAACACCACAG
>NW_010304812.1:18748-21778 GCF_000700745.2 Antrostomus carolinensis | reverse complement strand
CCAGCAGGGCTCCTCGGTGTTGCTCTGAAACCCAGACGTGCTGCAAGCCGGGCCTGTGGCTTTGGTCAGCGTCTGGGATTGGGAAATTTGGGACAGGGCTGCACCATCCAGGACCTTTGCCCTGCACACAGGAAGGGGCAGCCTCGAAGTGGGACCCACTGCTGCCTGCAGTCATGAGAAACCACCCAAGAATGCCTGCCTGGAGCAGGGTCTGCTCACCCTATTTATGTCATCCCCACTGGGTCCAGCAAGAAGGGCAGCTGTGAGGACATAAACTCCTGTTTGAGGGTAATAAGGACTTTTTGTTGACTTGGCCCTGACATTTTGCATGGCCCCTGTGTTGGGTGCAGCTTGATGAACCCACCAAACTGCTTCTCTCCTCTGCTACTGCCCTCCTTGGGGGGAGACACCCTGGATGGTTGGACTTGATGATCTTAGAGGTCTTTTCCAACCTTAATAATGCCATGATTCTGTGCTATGCTATGATTTCCCCCCTTACTAAGCCTGGTCTCTGCAACTGGTGAGGGCAAGAAGATGGCTCACGGACTTTGCCCCAGGTTTACTCTTGTTTGTGAGAACAATAATGTCTGTGTGATGTGTGTGCAGGCGATATATGTGTTGCTCCGTGTTGGCTTTCTCATTCTACTACTACTGTCAGTGCAAATTCTACAGGAAGATGCTCTTTGTAGCAAAACCGCCCCATTTTGTGCTGTATTCCCTTTAGCAAAACTCCGTTTTGGGTTACAGGCTCCTTCTGGTGGAAAAGGCAGCCGGTGCCATGCTCACCTGGGCAAAACTTTCCACACAGAATTGACCTGCAAACAAAATGATCACCAATATTCATTATCCTTTAGTGCCACGCTGCATTTTCAGTGCCATAAGGTGCCCAGGCACTCTGGATGTGAATTATTTAAGGCTTACTGTGGTCCTTGGAGTATAGGAGGGCGTTGAGCTGAAACTGCCTCCAACAATGGAAAGCAGGGATGGAAGGGGAGAAGGAAAGAAAAGGGGAGGCTCCAGCTCAGATCACTCATGCTCTGTCTCACACCCTCTCATCCTTCCAGCTCTGCTTGTTTGCTTGCCACAACAGCCAGAGGGAAATGCTGTAGCTGCTGCAGACCCAGTTTGATCATAATCAGAAACCAACAGCAGGCGGGACCTGTTGTGTCTCTGAGACAATGCGCGGGGTTTGTGAGTGCCGTGCATGTAGATGAGCCTGAGAACCTCACGCCAGTGCACAGCAGCAGTCGGAGCCAGCACTGAGATTGCCCTGAAAGAAAGGAGAGGCTGGGGGAAGGCAGCGTGCCGTGGCATGCTTGCAAAAGGTTGTTTCACCGACCTCAGGAACATCACCGGCTGTACGCGCACACAGGCGCGCTTGCTCACACACGCGCACACACAGCCTCTTGGTGCAGCTCCTCGCAGCTCTTTGATTTGCAAGGAAGGAAGTAAGACCTCTTAGAGCAGCAGAAGCAGCCGCTGCTGACGAGATGTGCTGACAAAATTGAGCAGGGAGAGATCTTCAGTCTTTTTCTCTGCCTGGACTGGACCTGCTTCTGAAAGAGGAGTGGCGGAGGAGAGAGTGAAGAATGAGCAGCCCCTCCATCCCTGGGAAGATGGAGGCAAAACCTTTGTTCAATGTGCAGAAGGCTCTGGTGCAGCCTGTGCAGATGTGCATGTTGGATATCCCCCTGAGCGTGCAGGATGATGATGTAAGTAGAAGGCAAGCGAGCCACCAGCTTGCTTTTGGCTCTGGGGATGGGGTGGGTGTGCAAGGGGCAGAGAGGTGCCATGACCCCACCCTGGTGCTATCTGGGGGTGGTGAACTTGTGGCAAAGTTAAAGACGCCGAGAGCTGGCACCGCCTCCAGATGTGACTATTTCCTCTCTGAAGCAGTGTGTTTTGAGGCATACCATGGCTTGCACTTGCCAAATCCAGGGCACCAAAATGAAAGGAGGAGTTTGGGAGGGAAGGGAAGCCTTTCTATATGGAAAAAGCCTTGTGTTGTCACTCAGTGCAAAAGGCAGTGTTTACTGTGTGCGTCCTGGCTCTGCTGCCCTGGAATGGCTGATGGGTGTGAAAACCTGGGAGGCAGCAATCGGCTGCAACGCTCGAATCTACCTTCACACACCTTGGTGGGTGCCCTGCCCAGTCTTGCTGTCTGTATGGGCATCAGTCCTGCCCTCCTGCTGCAACCAAGTGCAGGGTTTGGTCCACGATGCAAAAATTGGTGTTGGCTGCAGCACTGAGATGGAGGTTTCCTGATGTGCTCGGGTCAGGGCATTCCTTTTTTTTTTGAGAGCTCCTCTTGTCACCTTAACTCTGCCCCTAACAGAAATACGCCATGAATCTGACTCTGTAAGGAGGGACCCCGTGATAAAGGTACTGGAGAACCTGAAATAGGGGCAATGCTTTCCATAGCTGGTGGGTGATGAACAGGCAGTGTACCACCTGTGTAAGGGTTTTGGGTGTGATCCAGGTGCTGGTAAAATTTGAGACAAAACTTCCTTTGATTTTGGAGCAGGGAAAGCCCATGTTCTTGCTGTGTGTGTTCAGTGTTTGTACGGTCACTGCAGGAGCCTTAAAACTGAATTTTCTTGATGGCAAGCAATTGATAAGTCACGGTTAATGTTACCTTCTCTTCTACATTATCTGTGTGTTTAAAGAGGTGAAATGATGATACAGAAATGAGCTTGCTTCCCTTGGAGGTGGAAGGACTTACCTGTAGGGTGGTGTGTTGGATCTCAGCAGGGGCAGAGACAGGGGACGTGCAGGGAGCACGTCCCCCTATATTTAGAAACACCCCAGGGCTTTGCTGGGATCTGCTGTGTGGCTGCACTAATGAAGATACCTGTGATGGCCACTGCAGAGCTGGCAGGGTGTGCCGGGGGTGGGAAACGCGCCCTGAAAGTGCGGGTACCTCTTGCAGCATGTGTGGGAAGGAGGGAGGACAGTTGGGCGTTGGGAGGTGGCTGGAGCATGGGATTAAGTGGGTGAACCAGTGGCTGGGTGGTTTTTTCTGGTTTCACT
>NW_010304812.1:9393-18703 GCF_000700745.2 Antrostomus carolinensis | reverse complement strand
TTCCTGCTCAGTAGTGCAATCTGGTGCTGGATTTCCCCGCGGCCCTTGGTGCAGAGTGGGGGATCCTCAGGGTTTGCCTGACACAGGTGGAGACTTCCCTCCCTGCAGAGAGGGAAGCCTGAGCTCCAGACCTGTGCTCACCTGGGCAGCGCCTGGGAATGGGCACCAGGGTTGCCCTGGGCTGGATTGCTTGGAAATGAGCTCCACTTGCTAATCTTATTCCTGGTTTTACTGCAGAAAATAAAACTAATTTTTAAGGGGGTTGTGCACTGCGTTAGAGGGGGGTTTTTTTGTTTGTTTGGTTGGGTTTTTAATGTATCCCACTAACCCCTTAGCAGCTGCTGGGTCACAGCCAGTCCTGGGAGCTGTGTCATGGTGAGGCACTGGTCAGTGATCTGGCACATCAGGGTGTCCCCAGCCCTCAGGTCATGGCTGGGGCGTTTGCTCCATTGTGCAGGATGGAAAGGGTTAGTGCTTTCCTGTGGAAACTGGAACTGCCATGAGGTCAGGCTGGGAGTGGTATTTCCAGCATCCCCGTTTCCACTTGAATTGAGGCTCCACATGTGCACCCTGTTTCCCAGCCATGATCGCCCATCCCAGCTCAGGGCTCTGCTGGTGCTTCCATCCCCTGCGCTCTCCTGCACTGGGCAGAGCAGGATGAGACCCCCCAGGGGTGAGCATTGGCTGGCAGCACCTGTGAGCAGGAGGTGGATTAGGGATTGCTCTGCTTTTCCGTGCTTGTGTGCTGCTGCTTCAAGACTGTGAAGATGCTCACTCTGTTTTCCTCTCCTAGAAACTGGGGGCTGACACCTCCCTCCACTGCAAAGCACAGGCTGGTGGGGAAATGCCCGTGGGGAAGTCCTGAGCAGCATTTCTGTCTGTGGGGTGGTGAGGAAACTCCTCTTTCACAGCTGAAAGATTCCCCTCAGCCAGGCAGAGTTTGGTGTCTCACACCCACCCGCATGTGGGTACGGGCTCATCTCCCCGTTGTCACTTCTGCCAGTCTGCATGGGCCTGGTGGAGGGAGCTGTGTTGGCATTTTCCCCTCTATTTCAGGACTTTCAGGCTCATGAATTGCCTTTCTTCTTGGAGATGGCACAAGTAGGTTGGAAAAAGTTGAGGAGCCATGTTATATGGGGGACCTTTGGATGCTCCCACCCAAAGGAAGCTCTAGAAAGAGATGGGAGTTTTTCAGGAGAAATTGATTCAGCCAGGGAACCTGCCTGCTCCGCAGTGGGCTGGCCCTGGCCCAGCGCTGCCTTCCTGACCTGTTGCAAGAGCGACAGCGCTCAAGCAGGTCTGAAGGAGGCAGCGATGGGAGAGGGTAAAACAAATCAACTTCACGGGAAGGGAGTCAGAGGTTTTCCCAGCACTGTGGGTCTCGGCTGCATCACTCACCTGCCCTGAGCCCCGCTGCCCTTTGCAAAGCAAAGGTGCTCTGGGCTGGCAGGTGCATTGCCACAGTTGAGTTGGCACTTTGCAACCTTCCTTGCCCTTTGCAAAACGAGCATCACACCCCATCAGTGAGCTCCCCTCTTCCCGAAACACCCTGCAGACCCTGCAGTGAGCCCCCATGGCCGGTACCACTGCCAGAGGAGCAGTGCCATGGGCTGCTGCGTGCTTGTGTGCCGTGCTCCGTGATGGAGCCAGACATGTTCCCAGAGCACTCAGAAACTTTCCTCTAATCAGGACCCTGTTTGGTTTTGTGGGTGAGAAACTGGATGTGTATTTTCCATCTCCCTGAGTGGGAATTGCCACGCAAACTCCCGCAGCAGCAAAGGGACAGAGTGGCAGAGGGAGAGGCAGAGGAGCTGGGCTGTGACCATGAGGAATGGGGCTGCTGCAGGGAGAGGAGAAGAGCACAGCAGCACCAGAGACCTGGGCAGGAGGTGCAGGGCAAAGCCGAAAGCTGCAGGAGTAGAGCTGTGCTCTGCTGTGCCCCTGACTCCTGATGGCAGCTTTTTGATGGGGCCACAGGAGCATCTGGTCACTGACACCTGGTGCACCCATGTTGCTGTCAGGTCTCTACCATCCCCGGGGGACAAATCCTGCCATCTCTTTCACCTGGAGCTCCTGTGCATGCAAGGCATGGTGTGGAAATAACCTCAGTGGAGCTCTTCTGTGAGGTACTTCCATCAGTCCCCATCACCAGTGGGACCATAGTTGTGGGAAAGCCTGGCTTGAAAAATGGGCTCTCCTCATGCTGAAAATCCAATCACTGAACACACAACTAACCCCTTTTAGGCTGGGTTCCCGGGGGAGCAGGGCTTTGGCCTCAAAAAGGAACAGGGAGACAGGCAACACCTGCATTGGAGCACCTCACCAAGACGTGAGCCCCTGGCTCAAGCCCATTCCCCTGGGACAGCAGCTCTCTTGGGTCTGCATCTCATATTCCTGTTTTTCAGGAAAACTGCTTTGCCCCAGCTTGGATCAGGGCTCCTTTGGGGAGCCTTTCACCAGCCAGCAGTAGACTGTTGGAGGTGATGGAGACATGTGGGCTCTTTGTGCCTGGGTTCAGTGGGTGGTCAGCTGGAAAGGGAACACCCCCTCTTCCAGGCTGAGGTGTGTGTCAGGCAGAGGAGGCTCTCGTTTCTGTCTCCCTTGCTAGCTTTCCATGGGGCTGTCAATCCCTCCCTTTCATAATTCAGCCACAGCAGTTGCAAAATTTCCCAGTGTGGCCCTCTTGCTATTATGGGTAGGGATTTCCAAAGCTTTGCTAATAAAAGAGCAACAGTTTCTATATCTGGGAAATGAGGAAATCGATGAATGACCTGTTGCAAGTGATATAACGGCTTTTTGTGGCGTCTCGGGCAGTTTCCTAATATGATGGAGCTTTATGGCACACTGTTTTGTCAGCTTAATTGGCAATATCCGCTCCCTGTCAGTGGGAGCCCACAGGGCTGGGAGGGACCGGTGAGCTGATGTCCTGTGGTGGTGAGGTGCTACTGCCCAGGCCCATCTTGCACAGTCCCAGGGCATCCCTCCTGCCTGGGAAGTCGGTCTGCTCATGATTGTGCATCCCAGGCTGATACCATGGGAGCTGACCCAGCCATGTGTCACAGTGAAAATCACTGGGAAATACCCCCTTGTCACAATGTCCAGTAAATGGCAAGTCAGAGAGAAGTGCAGCACAGCCTTTGGTCTTTTCCAGCACAACTGGGTCTGTGTTGAACACTTAATGCAGCTCTACAGAGTGAGAAGAAAAGAGAAATGATCAGGTGAGGTGAAATTCTCAGTGTCACTTGCATCCTACAGAGCCTGTCCTGGAGGTCTCCCCCTCTTCACCTCCTTCCTTTCTACTCTGTGATGTCCTAGTAAGTGCAGTAGGTTTGACTTCGAACTGGTTAGCGAGTATTTTCCACTCCAGTGGACTAATTAGTTAAATTATATTTCACATGCTAATTTATTCCTCTATTATTATTATTTTCCCAGCATACTGGAATACAGGAGAAATGAAAGCTTGGTCTGACCTTAGAGCCAGGCTCAGAGAAGCTGGAGGTGGGAACAAACTATTAGTTCCCAGGTTTGCTGTAGGCTTATTCCCTGCCACATTTGATATCTCAGTCAGTTGAGCTTTAAGTGTTTTAGGTGACTGCAACCCTGGGTATCTTGGGTGAAATGTTGTCCTCTGGCACACACAAGAAAAACTTTCAGATCAGCAGTAATGAGCTACTAATTTCCAGCTTCATTGTTCCATCTGTAGGACCAATATCAACTTGTGTAAATGGCAAATAATTAATCCTTGCAGGATGTGGGTGGGAATGGTGTTACTTTCCAGTCACCGAGGGGTTGAAGGGATCTGCTTAGTCAGTGGGCACCAGAGCAGAGTCTGGCACTCAAGGGTCGTATCCTGCAGCAGGGATGATGGCCGTCCAGTTTATAGCCCTGTGAAGGAGCTGGAAATGCACCTTCCTCACCAAGCTTGGAAGGCTGAATCCCCAAGGCTGGGAGGTAGATGCTTCCCCTGTGCTGGGGACTCAGCTCCCTCCCAGGAGCTGCACATGGGGCACAGATGCAGCGGGTGCCTTTGGGCGATGGGGTGGGTTGGTGAGTGGGTGGGTTACATGGTGTGAAATCCTCCTGTCCTGCTGGTGAATGCTTGCTGGCAGCTGAGCTCTGCCAAGGCTGAGACACTTGACATCTCCTGCCATTCCCACTGCCCCAGCAGCATCCCCCTGCTCCCTTTGTGCCAGCCTTCGTGTGGCAGGGGCAGAAAGGCTTTAACCAAGAGCCAGGCGGGGCAGAGGAGTTTGGTGCTTGTGTTGATCACAGGTTGAAGCCATGCACTCAGTGTTGGGATGAAGCAATAGCTGCAAACAGCCCCACAATGAATCAAACCATCGTGTTTGTATCAAAGGCTGTTTCTTTTCCACTGCCTGTGTATGGTAGATGTTATCAAGAGGGAGGAGCTGAAAATGAGTGCTAGGAGTGTTTCCTGACCCCAGCTACAGTCAAAACCAACAAATCCCTCCATCCCTGCTCTTGGCCAAACTCTCCTTTTCCCTTTGGGCAAATCATCACTTGGTTTCTTTGGAGAAAACTAGGAACTATGGAAAAAACCTCCCAGGTTGAATTCTCATTTGTAAAGGCAGAAATTTAGGAGTGTGCTGTAAAGTCTTGGGATTTCTGGGAATTGCCTTGGCAAGGCTGAGGGCTGAGCCCATCCAACATCTCATGTGCATGTACGGGGCAGCTTCCAGCCTGGCCGTGGCTCCCTCAGTAGCATTGTGGGGTGCTGTCGCAGCCACCCAAGGCAGCGTGTGTAACCCCTCTGCTGTGTCCATACCTTTGTGCTGGTCTTATCAGTCCTGGGACAGGTATCTAACCACTGCCCCATGAGACAAATTAACCCCTGTGAGCTGCAAATGTGAACGCAAAGGCATACGAGTGCTCCTGCACGTGCCTTTGGCTGGCTGATGTCTTTGTGAGTGGCTGTCCCAGGAGCTTTTGGAGTGGCAGCCGTCCCTGTTTCCAGCCCTTGGTGAGCCTTCAGAGAGGGAATGGTTGGTGTGATAGCTGAGGGTTTACACTGGCTTAAAGGGATGGGGAGAAGGGTCACCCATTGCTGCTATGTTGGTTCACTGGTACTAAAGCATCCAGAGTCTTCACCTCCGCATGTGCCTGTGTTCATTGACTGAATAAACAAGTGAAACACAGCCATGGGAGTGCCGGGCCAGTAATATCAGGGTTACACTTTAAATAAGCAGTTAGCAGGACTGTGTTGATGCAGTCAGGTAGACAAGGGTTGCCAAAGTGAAATGAAAATGCAGGCCTCTGCAGCCTTGACCAGTGTCTGACACAGCTCCCTGGGGTGCAGCCTGCCTCAAGGGCTCAACCTGACCGAGGGTTTGCCATTACAGCCTGAACACGATCACCTCTGGGATGTCCCATTTGTGGTTTTTGAGATTTGTGGTGCTAACCAAGCTCCATGCTTGGCCTATCTATAGCCAGCAGGTCAGACTTGGTGATGCCAGTGGTATCTCCAGGCAGCTGCCTTGTGTGTGTGTCTGGGTGCCAGGTGCTCACCAGAGCAGGGACAGGAATCGCCCAGTTGACTCGCTGCTGCCCCAATGGAGTTACTGGTGCAATCAAAGCAATGCTAATTCTCTGTGTATTGCATGTGCAGAAGGAGCTGGCGTTTCCAGTAATTGTTCAATTAATCTGCTTTCAATATATTTTTATAAATGACCTGGCTGGATCTCTGCTTCCTAGTGCTAGGTGTGGAGCAGAATCTGCAAAGAAAATTAGGTAAAATACTGTGTGCTATATCCTCTACTGTACATTAAGGCAAACCCACCAATTTTGGTGGCATTACCACCTATCTCTAGCTAAGGATATGCACTGATGTTCAAGGTGACATCCTAGGGTATTTCTTTGTTGATTTGCTCCTCTTTCCCATCCTTTAGCACCAGCTTCTCTGAAATCTGAGGGCAGTGTAAGAGCTTGCTCCTCTTGCAGCTTTTACTCTGCAGGACTTGTATCTCCAAAAGGTCCAGGCTCTGCCTCTTTCACTTTCCCTTTCTCAAGTGAAATGGGATCTCTTCTCTGTGCTTTCAGCTTTCTCACTCTCTGCTCTCAGTTTTCATCCTGATGATACCATGGGGACCCTTGAACTCAGCAGAACAGTTTTTGTGGCTCAAGCACAGGTCCTGGTGCCCATGTGCTGTGGTTGTAGTTGGCTCCATCTCTGCACCCCGGGGCTGGGCATCCCGATGAACGGCAGATCGGCAGTGGGCTGCAAAGCAGCTGCCTCCTGACGGTTTGATTCAATAAGGGGCCATCAATACAATTTGCTGTCATCTGTCACTTTGCATCGGGGCTCAGAGCGGTGCCTGCAGAAGCAGCTGTCGCAGGAGCGTGCCGTGAGGGCTGCCAGTGCTGCTCGGTGCCCGTGTGTGCTCAAATAAGGCAGGTCCAGTTTACTGACTGGTTTGGCATGTTACAGGCAATTGAAGATGGATTGTGATGCCTGCTTGGGGTCTTTGCAAGAGCACAGGGGCACTTTGTCCCTGCTATCCTGCCTTCCTGAAGCAGAGATCATGAGTCCATAGGTGTGGATGTCTCCTGCCCACCAGTGCCATCCCATCCCTCCTCTGCACAGCTTCTCATGCTGCATCCTGAAGTGGGGCTAGCCCAGGGACAAGGCTGTCATCAATACAGCCAGTTGATTTGGAATATGCCAGCTGCAAACACTGGGGAAAGGGAGGTTTTGCCACAGTCAGAGCCATAAATGTGACATCAGAGCATGGATGTAGCCCTGGGCATCTCCCAACCAGAAACTCCATCAGAGCTGGCCCTATTTATTTACCCCATGTTTCAGCAGCAAACAGCGAGCCCCGGAGTCGCATGGCAGCAGAGACAGCCAACAGTGGCAGTACTGAAGCAGAGGTGTGCCCTGCGTGCGCTGGACGTGCAATTAAATGCCTTGAGCTGGACCCTGCCTGCCTTCAGATGTGACTGCAGATGCAGATGGCACCACTTCTTGCTGACACAACCTCCACTCTTGCGGTTCATGATGTTGCTCGAGCGTCATCACGTCACTGCACGGCTTCTCCTCAGCCAGCACCGACGTGTCTTGGGGCTCTCAGCACCTCTCCAAAGCCAACACATGGCTTCGGTGGATCCCCTGATCCTCGCTGTGCACTGGTGTCCCTGTGCATAAGACAGCAATTTTGTTTAAGCATTGCCAAGTGCAGACAGGCACTGCTGCTGTATTCACACAGGGCTGAATTTAGCCCTGAGAGTTTCAACTAATGCTAAGGAACTACCCTGCCAAGAGCCCTGTCCTGAGACAACTTGATTTGGCCACTGTGCTGGCTATCAAGTGCCTTTTTGATGCAAGTAACATCTTTGGTTTCAGAGTGCTTGTGAGGTGGTAAAAGGCAGCCCAAGGAAGGGAGGACAGCCAGATGCAGCTCAGTGTTGGCTCGGTCTGTTGTGAACCTGGAGTGCTGTAATTGCATTGCTTTAGTATTAACATTGCTGAAAGGATTGGCTCCATCTCGCCCCGAGGAGATGGTCCTCACCAGATCCTCCTGCCTGTCAGCAGAGCTGTCTGCTCTGTCATATGACAATGCTGTCATGTAATGGGCCAGGCAGGCTGGTGGGTCGGTTTGGGCAGAACTTGTGATATTTGGCATTTTTAACTCCTGGCTCCTGGAGTCATGTGCGTGCTGTCTGGAGAGGGGAACGTGTTGCTGGCGCAGCAGTGTGCACCCTGGTACTGCGGTCCGTGGCTGAGGCTTTCAGGTGTTACCCCCATACAAATGCTGGTTGTGAGCAGTGTCTCAGGAGCTCGTCCTCCTCTTCCATGGTAAGAAACTTCCTCTATCTTAGAGTGAAGCCTTGGTGTTACGAACCCCAAGGGCTGTTTACATCCAAAAGCTGATTTGTTGATTTTCTTGTATCATCTGGTGTGCAGACTCACGCAGGCATCTCTTCTGTCCTGTGTCCTTGTTCTTCTGAATTCTCTGTGCTCATGCTGGGACTGTGTCTGTGTGTGCTGGTACTGTGGCAGCACTTGGTGGCGGGGCACCTGGGATCTTTGCTCCCTCTGGCAGTGAGGAATCCCAAATCCCGTCCTGCTGACAGCTGCTATCTGCCTTTGTAGTTTGAGGCTGGGTGCTATGAGCTCCAGAGGACAGCCAGCAGGATCAGGCCCTTGACTTAGATGTTGAGGAGCTGTTTGGGATGAGCAGTGTGACAGTCTCATGTCTGGCTGTCATGTTGGTGACAGAAGTAAACACAGAGCAACACCTCCAGTAGCACTGGTAGACGGAGACGAGGGGGCTTGTTCTCCTACCTGCCAGGAAACAGCACACAAAAACCCCACTTTAAAAATAACCCCTTTCTGCTCATCCGTTCCTTCTCCCTCTGTGCATTGCTCTGAGAGTCTGGGGTTTTTTTCTTTCATCGCAATACCCTCCCCAGCACTTCTACTTCCCGTGCTGGAAACGAAGTACAAGTTAGAAACTGCAAGCAAGTGAGGAAGGAGGGGAAACGTGGTTTGTAGTGCCAGACCCCGGACTGACCGACCAGAGCAGCTGGGAGGCATGTCTGGGGGCTCTGGGGACATGTGCCGAGGACAGGAGGAGGCAGGATGGAGACAGCTGTTGCAGCAATGTGGGGTCTGGCAGCATCGTGGTCGTGGGTCGGGGAGCCCCTAACCAGGGGGATCCTGCCTGGGTAGCTCTTTGAGCTGGCTGGAGCCAGGAAATGGGGAAATGGAGACTAATCCCTTCCCACCCTGCTGTGTGTGGAGCAAGAGGGAATCAAAAGCAGCTGAAAATCCCAGATTTCCCTTTCTATTTGGTGAAGGGATGAGGGAAACACAGGGGAGGAGGCGGACAAGCTATGGGGTGCCGCTCCACCTTTTCCCACTGCACAGGGCTCAATGCCTCTGCACCCACAGCCCTTGGCCCTGGGGGGTCTGGCCCTGCCCATCTATCCCCAGTTATTCTGGGGTCAGCACAAGGCAGGGCCCTGTCTCCAAGTGTCAGAGACCTGGCTGCTGCTGACCGTCCAGCCTGTTGCATCATGGCACCAGTCTCCATCTGAGACCTACAGCAATCCTCAATTTCCAGGGACCCTTGACTGTGAAATGTACCCACTGCCCTGGTCCTCTCAGCAAGAGCCCACTTTGGAACAGAAACAAGAAGAAATGGCCTCAAGTTGTGCCAAGGGCAGTTGAGATTGGATGTGAGGAAGAATTTCTTTGCTGAAAGGGTTCTCGGGCATTGGAAGGGGTTGTACAGGGCAGTGGTGGAGTCCCCATCCCTGGAGGGATTGAAGAGTTGTGTAGACATAGTGT
>NW_010304812.1:4924-9278 GCF_000700745.2 Antrostomus carolinensis | reverse complement strand
GGTGAAACTCCAAGGCCCAGGGTGAAGAAGTGGGGAAAGGGAAGCTTTCTGGGGGTTTGACTTGTGCAAAAAGGTGACTCAGTGTGTGCCCCGGCTGGCATTACACCTGCGTGCCACTGGGTTACGCGCCCACGCGTAACCCAATGGAAACACTGACACCACTCCTTACCAGCATGTCGCAAATAGCAATGGGTAATTAACCGTCGATAAGTATATAATGTTCACTGCTGAGATTAAAAAAAACTGACCTGCAATGATGCTGGACACTCAGAAGTGGATTAATCAGCCCATGTCTTCTGTGCCATGAGAGTCAAAGATGGGAGGAGCTCATCAGGGGCAGGATGCTGCCTTACTGCTGCAGCAAGTCTCGCTGAAGCTGGATGAGACCCTTGGGGAGCAGCTTGTTTCACTCGGCACCTGGTAACTGACCCTCCTTCAAATGCTTGGGTCATGTTTTCTAGCTTTTTTTCCTCCAATTAGGGGGCAGAATATTCTTAAAATCTAATTTCCTAACAAAATGAGGCTAATGCTGTCATGGTGTCTGTCTGCCTGTGTCCTCTCTCCCCAAACGACTTCTGAACTTGCTGGCTTGCTCCATACAAATTTGGCTGAGAGCTTGCAGATAATTAAATCTGTGCAAATGAGATGGTTGAGAGGAGGAAAAGAATCTTGTAAATGCCCCAAAACATCTGTAGCATGAGTTCATGTATTATTAGACACCAGAAAATCCACGTGGGAGATGCTTTTTACAAATGCTTTAACCACAAAAACATTTTCATTCTCAGTTCGTACATTTTTAGGCACCAAAGACTGTCTCGAGACACAAACCATAGGAAACGACACAAGTAGTTTCAGTGCTCACGGGATGACCTTTTTATTTTAATGAAAACTGAAATTCTTCAGCACTCAGTGTGATCCCCAGAGCCAAGACTTGAAGGAAAAACAGCATAAATCATGAACTCAAAGGTAAAAAGTCAGGAGGGTCAGCAGCACCGTGGCCAGACTCAGCGCCATGGTGTGACTCAGCGACGCTCACCCGGTTTGTTGATATTTGTGCCACTGTAACCGAGAAATAAATCTGGCCCTTGGCCACTACTGTACAGTATTGTTTGGAAGAACGCTGCTTCTCCGTGCCAAAATCCCACAACAAAAAGAGTTTTGCTGGTCATTGAGAGAGGCGCTGGAATAACTTCCCCCACTAAAACAATGCGGAGCGGAAACCTTTTGAAGTGGTAATTACCAAAGGGAAAATATTTTTTTTTTATTATTTTTTTTTTAAACATCCTTTGAGGGTCTAACAATACCTGGGAATACTAAAAGACTTTTACAATTCTTAATTGACTTTTCAGCCATGTGAGTGTTTGTTTCATCTCTGGAATACCTGGCTCAGGGCTGAGCAATGGAACTTTCCCTTTCCAGCTCTTGCCAGCCTCTTTTCCTGACTCTCACGTGTTCAGCACCAGTAAGTATGTACTCATACTCAGGCTGTTAAGGCAAAATATTGTCATGTCCACTTGCTGTGTCCAAACCCAGACCGAGGTGAATTTGACCCAGATGACTTGGCAGGGGCTGCACGGTGTCAGCAATCACCCAGGCACACTGGCTGCTGGTCCAGCTGCTGGATGTCTCTCCTGCCCTGCTCCTCCTGCAGCTCCTCTTCCTCATCCCTGCAGCCGCTCCGGGCCCTCTGGCTCCTTGCTTGGCTGTTCACTTTCAATCACATCAGCTCTTTGCTCTGCCAGAGCCTGGCTCCAGGGTTTCACTCCTCACTTCAAATTAAGTCAGTTTTCTTGCAGCTTTCTCAGCAGCTTTCGGACATGTCCAGCTTTTGATGTATGCTTTCCCTGACATTTGTGCAGCCAAAGGAGATACAGGACCATTGTTGGAACATCCTTTTCCATATCCTCCACTTAGGGACTTTGTTCCTCTTTTAACTGGCTTTCTTATGTTACGTAACCTCAGTTATTTACTTGTGGTGTTAACATTACATGTGTGGTACATCTTACTGTTGCTTCACTTATTTCCCGGATCATAGAATCATGGAATGGTTTGGGTTGGAAGGGACCTTTCAAGCTCATCTAATCCAGCCCCCCTGCAGTGAGCAGGGACATCTTCAACTAGATCAGGCTGCTCAGAGCCCCATCCCACCTGACCGTGAATGTTTCCAGGGATGGGGCTTCTGCCACCTCTCTGGTGGTAGAATCTGGCACTTAATTCTGTTCCACCTCATTCCTATACCGGGCTGACTCTCTCCCTAACCAAGGCTGCATGTAAATCTGTTTTATTTTGCTGCCTGTAGCTCTTGAGATCAGCTCGGCACTGCAGCCTGGCATCTTGCAGCCTGTTTGGCTCCCACGTTTAAGCTAGACTTTGGACATGATTTAATCTTGTGCAACATATCAACTCAATGTGCTACTTCCCTGTGCTTCTGCTATGGCATCACTTTTCTCTTGGAATTCTTAGCAGCTTCGTGGCACCATTCCCTTCCCTACATGTGTTCAGGCACGTCATTCCAGCGACAGGGGAACGTATGGTGCTGATCAGGTTCAGGGAGCTGAGCCTGAGCGTGCTGGGGCAGCGTTTCCATCAGTTGTGGTAGTCATGCAGATGGAAACCTGCATCCCTGTACCTAGGGAGAGCAAGCAGTGTGGGGTCAGAGCACGTCCCCAGCTCTAGTGCAAGGGCAGGAGCTCAACGATGCCCCGTACCTGTTGGTAGGAGCTGTCACCCAGGCAGAGGGCAGGAGGTGAACCTCTCTCCACCTCCTCTAGCCCAGGAGGAGAGCCAGCGGGATGACAGCCAGAATAAAGCTGCCTTCCTGCTCCCCTGGCTGGAGAGCAGGACCCAAAGGCTGGTCTGAGTTCCCCGTCTGGCTGGCTGGTGCAGTGGTGTGGGTGTACGTGTCGCTTCATGGCTGCAGCAGCACAACCCACCTGCATCAGCCAGGGAAGGGACGAGTGAGAGCAGAGCTAGAGGATGTGCCGGGATAGGAGCTGATGGTGAGGACAGGCACGCTCTGCCCGGCAAAGTTTCTTCGTTATCCGCTGGAATTTCTTTATTGATCGGTTGCCAGAACCTCTTATTTCTGAGAGTCTCCTTTTACACGACTCAGCTGAAGGTGTCGTTTTGGCTGGTTGTCATCGGTGGAAAAATGTACTGCCTGCCCTTGAATGTATTTTTGACAAGTGAGCAGAGCCAGAGCTTTGTTATGTTTCTTTTCCGCCTGGGCTCATGAGCCTGGCCATGGAGAGCACTTGCTGCTGTCCGGGAGATTTGGAAAGTGGTTTGGGTGGGATGGATGGGGCCACTCAGCCCTACACAAGCGAAGACACGAGCATCCCAAAGCCATGATGATGCTGCTCCCCGTTTCATAGGCAGTTACCAGCCAGTTGTTGCAGGTTGCAGGACGTATTTTGCATATTCCACAGAGCGGTGTTTTGAACTGAGCTATTGCTCCCAGTCTGGCCCCAGTAGCATGGTACAAAGGTGCTGGAGGGAGGAACAGCCACGTGCACAGGAAATCCAGCACATAACCTCCCTTGCTGAAGGTGGTAGTAAGGGGAATAACTTATGCCCAGTAAATTCCTTAATAAGGTTGAATTTCTTTTGGGAAGTGATGCAGCTGGGAAGCAGATTAACTTTGCTTTGGGCATCTGCATAGTCCCTGGCCACTCTGTGTCTGAGCACAGCCGGACAGGGGCTGGTGGCACTCGGGGTGCCCTCAGGGAAGTGAGGGGCTCAGGGTGCTGCACTGGCTGCAGGAAAGTGACTCCAGCTGTTGGGGGACCCTGCAAGGCTTGGGGTGCTGTGTCAAAAAGTGCCACCATTGGACCTTGCCCAACATCAATGATCACAGATACATGTTTCCAATATATAATGAAATCTCATTGGGTCATCTTATTTTTCTGGTAGATAAGAAGGACTGTTTAGATTTCAGAAAGGAGTTTCCCTTATCTTCAGGGGCGGCACCCATTCCCATCTTTCCCTGCCAATTTTTATGGCTTCATAACCTTTCTCCTCTCTTCTACCAGTGATTTTTCTTTTCCCTGACTGTTATGCTGAGGATCCATACAAGTGAGGATGGAAATTGCAGTAACTCTGAGCACCTGGGAGGCCTGAACCCATCGTACACTGATCACTAAGCAACACAGAAAAATGTTTTTCCTGTTTTTCTTTTGGTTACAAGCACGTTAGGTGGTATTTGTTAAAAGAGCTGACTGAAACATTCTGGCAGAAAGGTGATAGGGAGATAAAAGCTGCCTTTAAAGACAAACAGCTCAAAAAATAATAGACTTTACCAGAGGAGCTCTGGTGTGTCTGCAGCGTGTCAGGCTTCAGCAGCTTAATGCCTGCT
>NW_010304812.1:0-4911 GCF_000700745.2 Antrostomus carolinensis | reverse complement strand
GGGGGAGCGCTGTGGCGGCAGCCGAGAAACACATGGAAAAGGAAAATGCTGCGACCCAGAGCTGCAGCTGCGACTACCCCTCGATGTGGGGATGGTCCGTAACAAAATTTGCTGGGTGTTTTATGATCCTCATGAAACAACGAGTTCTGGGCAAGCTGTTGTCCTTGTTTTGCTGCATCCCCCTGACACCAGTGAGCTGCAGAATGCTGTAAGGTCTCTTGGTGCTCTTCACAAGATGGACTTTGTTGTCTTTGGCTTTCTGGGTATATTTTAATGTTAGTAGTGATATTTTGCCTCTTATTTTTCTGAGTATTTTCTTTTCACTGTAAATGGCTGTGTGGCACTTTGCAAAGGATTCAAGGCGTCTTTTCCCAGAAATGCCAGCACAAAGCATGCTGTGGTCAGTTGTTTCTTAGAAAGTGGCTTGATTTCCCCTCGCCTCCCATGTTGGCCTTGTTCTACTGAGTTTTTAGAGGTCAGCAAGCTTGAAAAACAAAGGGTTGTGTTGTCACTTGCTGCCCTAGTGGAAGTTACTCAAATACTGTGGCCATGTAGATGGCATAAGAAGTAAGATTGAGGAGAAATAGTCCTGCAAGCTCTTGAGTCTCCAAGGCTTGTGGCATAATTGCATGGCCATTGCTGAGCTTCAGGAGCTTGCAGTCTCCACAGGAGATGCTGTAGCCCAGCTGTGCACAGGGGCTGCAGGAAATGAAACACAGAATAGCTGGATGGAGAGAGTTTTAGATCTTAATTGCCCAGGGATTATGGTGTGCTTCCTCTGCTAGGAACTGACAATAATTAGGAGCTTGCCTTGCTGTGTTAGATCTTTGGCATGCTTCAGAGGTGCTGGAGGAGAGCTGCGTTCCTGAATTAACCCGGTGCTTAATCGGTAGCTGCCCATGGGGGGCCATGGGGAGAAGGGGGTGTTGCAGCTGGACAACAGGTGCCACCAGCAAAAGGGGCACAAAGTACAGGAGAGCCTGAGTCAGCCTTCCTCCCTGCCAGCACAAAGAGTTCGTAGTGCCTGATCCGCCCGGGAAACAGCCCTGAGAAACACCCAAAACCTGGAGGCAGAGCAAGTGAGCCAACTGCCCTGGATCTGAAATACTTGGCAGAGAATTTCCTAAAATCTGTGCTTGCTGTTAAGCCGTGGCAAGTGGTGTGTGGCTCATCCCTAAAATCTGGTTAAATAGGGGCATTGATCATGTTTGCAAGTGAGAATTACCGGTCTGCGAGGGACTGAGGGCTGGTGGTGATCACTTTAGTCCCCAAATTTTGGGAGCAACTGCTTTAATCTAACATCTGTATACAGATTGTACTGAACAGAGCGGTGACATCATTTTCCCTTCTTGCACAAACTTGGAGGGGTTTTTTTTTTCCTCATCCTGAAGTAGAAGCGATAGTACTATTTTATTATTATTCCTTATTAAATAATTTTCTAGTTGAGCCTGGGCAGAGGAAAGAAAAGTCTTCCAAATTAAAATCTGAATGTCCGGAAAGTTTTGATTTAGGACTCAATGCAAGTGTAATGAACAGCCTGACTTTTAGTTACTAAATCTTTTCTATCTAGTAGCACTTTTCCTCCAAAGTACCTTACAAACAACAATGAAAAGGGCTTCCCCAGCCCCTACAATAGAAGGAAGTGTTATCGTCTCCATTTTGTAGCGAGCAGCCTGACACAGAGCACTGCAGGGATTTACTCGACGCGCCTTGTGAGTTGGTGCCAGAGCTTGGGACAGAGTTCTGGGTAATGTTGCAACTCCCACATAAAACAGCCCGGGTCCCATCAGAGGCTGCTGATTTGGGTCCCGGTTCACTTGCTTGTTGTTATCTACCAGTGCAAGCTGGTGGTGTGTGATGCTGGAGAGGGGCTCAGCTAGAGGTGGCTGGGGCTGATTCTTGCATTCTGTGTTTGGGGCCGAGATCAGCTTTTTTCAGTTCTCTGCTCTGGCATCCATCCTGCTGTAGGCTCATTGAGCCTCAAAGAAAATATGGGTTTTGTGAGGGCAGTGCCAATGCGTGTCCTCGGGGCGGTGGCAGGAGTGTTGGAGTGTTGGGGGTGTTTGCAGGCAACCCATGCCATGCAGGAGGGAGCAACCCCTGTGAAAGCATTTTGGAGCCATGCTTTGGGGTGGGTAGCCTAGCTTGCTCAGCCTATGGCCTGATGGGGGAAAAAAAACCCCAACCAAATAACAAAAAAAACCCAAAAACCACCCCTCCCCCCCCCAAAAAAAAAAACCAAAAAAACAAAAAAAAACAAAACACAAAATAACACCATTTAAAAAAAACCAAACCAAAACACCCCCCCCAAAAAAAAAAACCCAAAAAAACCAAACAAAACCAAAACAATATAGAACACTGGAACTGGGTCACCACTAGTTTTGTCCTGTAGGAAATACGCCAGAAAGCCCTTCTTGGAAGTGGAGCAGTGAGATGAAAGCAAAGGAGAGCAGTTGGTGGGAGGGCTGGAAGATGGAGCTGAGGTGATGCTGAAAGGCCACGTGTACGAGCTTGTACGTGCTGGGGAGAGACGACTCGGGGTCTTAAGAAACAAGCTAAGGTCTGAACCTGCAGCCTGACCCAAATGGATTGAGCTAAACCAGGAAACTGGCTTAGAGTTTGCTAAAGCCCCTCTGTGTCACCTGCTCCGCGTTATTTACCGTGCAGGGGAGGCTGCGGGCTGGAGGCTGCAGCAGAGGAGCATAGATTTGTGATCTGTAGATGCTCCAGTGTTGGCTGTACAGGTTTGATTTATTCAGCCAAGTGCTGATTGCAGAGTGGTGGAAAGAAAACCAAGTAAGGGATTTCCCACAGCACCCAGTTCCTGCACCCGTCTTTGCTCCTGCGCCTGCTGAAGTCGATGGGACATTTACAGCTGACGTTAATGTAAAATACTCAGTGTTGTGAAAAGCTTTCGCTGAGTTTGCCAAGTGTAAAATGATGTTGTTTTTTTTTTTTTTAATGAGTCACTCAATTGTTCATCTTTTTCTCAAATCCCTTGCTCATGGAGTCATGTGCGTATCAAATAATGGCATTTTTTGACAATTTGTGTAGGGTGTAGGGGAGAAACCTGAGGGTGTGATTGCATATTCTTTTGGCTCTGTGCTTAGATGCAAATAAGAAACCCTGAAAAGTTATTTGTTTTGAATCTCATGATTTTCAAGAGCCTGGCCCCTGACGGCTGAGTGTTTGGGGTTAGCTATGCTGAGCAAACATCCTGAACTTGGGCTCCTGACCCTGCTTTGAGTGTTTTGCTTTTCAGACCCAGAAGGTTCCCAGGAGAGGAGAAAGGAAACGGGCTGGCTATTTTTAAACCCTCACTGTTGCCTTCCTGCCTTATATTATTTATTATCCATTATCAGAAGTGTTTCTCCCCTGAAACCATCTTTAGTGGTCAACCAAGGGACCGGTGAAAATTGCCCATCAAACAGAGCTGCATCTTTCTGTAGAGGTCAGATGAAGCTGGAGGGTTCTGAAGGGTTTTGCCAACTGAAAATGAGTAGTGCTGTTATTTATTACATGCGCTCAAGCAGTGCCAAGCAATTCCAGTGGTGGGCCATGATTACACTGCCCTGAGAGAGAAACACCAAAAAAAAGCACTGTCTGCCTCCCAAAGACCCTACAGCCCAGAGAGGAAACACTGATTTCGGCTAGAGAACCTCTGATTTCTGCAAGTACTGAGTGAAATGACACATGCAGCTGATCTCATTTCATAGCACATCTTGCAGTATCACGCAGTTTCTGCATGACGTGCCGGTGGGTCTAAGGACACCTCTGTGCTGAGCATCACCACATCCTTTCTGCAGCAGCGAAACCTCTGGTGAGCTGACCAGCACTGCGGGGTGACCCGGGCAGGGATGGGGGCTGCATCTCTCTGCCCGGGCAGTGTTAAAATCCATGTTGTCCCCAGGAGAGTGTCCCAAAGGCGCACAGCACTGCCTTGGGCAATGCAAGGGTCTGGTGCAGGGCTGGGTTCCCTTTCCCAGGGTGTCCCGGGAAGTCCCCTTGACCCTCTGCAGCTCCAGATAAGCAGGACAATAGCCCACATTGTGCTGGCTCATCCTCCTGCCTAGTAAACTTTCAAGTTTAAAGCATATCACATCCCTGGCAGCTTTGTTAATCCTTTCCTGCCCAGGCAGGAGCTGCTGGTGGCCTGGGCAGAGCTGGACGTGTGAGCCTGGGCTCCATGTTCTCATTGGAAATAAAGCTGCGGGGCTGGAGGGCCCTGGGAGGCTGATGTTATTTCAGCTGCGCAGGGAGCTGAGGCGTAAAAGTCTGGGTTTTGGTGTTGTCAGCAGCAACTGCCCGGACCCTGTGCTGCAGTTTTTTGAGGAGGGAAGGGAAGAGCCAAGGGAGGGTGAGAGCATGCTGTGCTCAGCGCAGGGGACTGATAAATGACAGTTTTGCTTGTTTCTCTTTGCCTTGGAAAATGAAATTACCTTGCAGGGTTTTGGCATTGCCTTAGAGGCTTGAGGCCTCTTTAAAATGTGATCTGCAGCCTTGGTGTCCCCTGGGCCCATTTCTATTTCCCTGAGTCGCTGCAGGGCCAAGTGCAGGTGTCCTGGTCCCTGCTCCCCCCTTTACCCACGCATCGGGGGCCTGGCACGGGGAAGGGGTCAGGCCCTGCTCCCGGCACTGACTCACTGCGGGGCCTCGGTCACTTCCCTTCATCTCCCTGGGGATGCTTCCTGCCTCCCCCATGGCAGCTGTGACCATGTCACCCCATAAAGTCCAGCTGTGGACAGTGGAGGGCTGGGCAGTGCTGGCAGGGGGCTGAGCTCATGTGATGAGATAGAACTTGTCTGTTCAGACAAAACCACGCGCTGTTAATCATGTACTTGAATTTAATACTTTTCCTTTGGGTGCTGGTGTGTGAACCCCAGATCTGGCTGCTCTGTGAACATCTGGTGA
>NW_010304811.1:37998-49193 GCF_000700745.2 Antrostomus carolinensis | reverse complement strand
CTGCCCGCCGCTGCCGTTCCCGCTGGGCGGCTTTCCAGCGGGCATCGCCTTTGGGCTGGCTCCTGCTCGCGAGAAAGGAAGCTGAGGGGGGAAAAATAATCAGTTCTTGTGTTTTACAGTGAAGAAAACGTTTGGAAACTTTGTGACTATATCAGGAGTCAGGATCGATACCCTTTAGAAGAATTTTACGCTGTTTTCATATCCAATGAGAGGAGGATGGTGAGTCGATGAGAGGTGATCTCAGTGCAGCGATGGAGGGATTCAGCCCCTTAGACAGCAGCTTGGTGTAGGTGAGACGTGGTCCCAGCCCCTCAGACAGCAGCTTGGTGTAGGTGAGACATGGTCCCAGCCCCTCAGACAGCAGCCTGGTGTAGGTGAGACGTGGTCCCAGCCCCTTAGACAGCAGCCTGGTGTAGGTGAGACATGGTCCCAGCCCCTCAGACAGCAGCCTGGTGTAGGTGAGACGTGGTCCCAGCCCCTCAGACAGCAGCCTGGTGTAGGTGAGACGTGGTCCCAGCCCCTTAGACAGCAGCCTGGGGCAGGTGAGACATGGTCCCAGCCCCTCAGACAGCAGCCTGGTGTAGGTGAGACGTGGTCCCAGCCCCTTAGACAGCAGCTTGGTGTAGGTGAGACCTGGTCCCAGCCCCTTAGACAGCAGCCTGGTGTAGGTGAGACTTGGTCTTAGGCATCTTAACCACAGCTCAGCACGGTCCCAGGCTTTTAAACTGCAGCCCAACCTGTGAGGCACGGTCCCACACCCTCTCATACCTCACTTTGGCTCAGAGGCTTGCAAACCACACCACATGAGATCTTTTCAGTTATCTAATGCATTCAGGAATGTGGGAAGAGGCACAATGTCCTTATCAGCTGTGGGGGTAATTTTTTCCCTGTCATCTGTTTAGGACAATGATTATTTTATGTGGTTCAGAATAGTATCTCCAACATCATGCTCCTGAAAGATAGAAACTAGAGAAAATTTTCTGACTGTGGCACAGATAACAGCTGATGAAGTGGATAGGTTAACAAAGAACTAACCAATTAACCTGAAATTAATCTGTATTAATCTGAAATGTTTTATTCACTTCGGGTTTATTTACTTGTAACTTTCAGATTCCACTCTGGAAGCAGAAATCAGGACATGGAAATGAGCCTGTTGTCTGGGTAAGGCATTCTGTTCTTACTTTCTCTCAGTAATTTCCAGTGTGTGCTTCTGTAGTTGATAGCTGCAGGATCAGACTTGGGCAACGTCAGTCATCTTCACGGTAACAAACTTATGTTTATGCTCCATCTGAACATAAAGAAACACTTTTTTTACTGTGAGGATGATGGAGCATTGGAGCAGGTTGCTCAGAGACATTGTGGAGTCTCCTCCATCTTTGGAGATACTTAAAAGCTGTCTGGACATGATCCTGGTCAGCTGGCTTTAGCAGGGGGTTGAACCAAATGACCTCCAGAGGTCCCTTCCAACCTCAGCCATTCTACAGTTTTGTATTATTATTTGTTATTCTTTTACAACAGATTTATAAAGAGCCCAAATCTGGTGCTCATTTTTACCAGTAAATTAACAGCGAGACAGTGAGAAAAATCTACAGGTGGCAAACATAATTACAGAATCATGGAACCACGGAGATTGGAAAAGACCTTTAAGATCATGAAGTCCAATCATTAACCTCACACTGACAAATCCCTGACTAAACCATGTCCCTCAGCACTATGTCTACATGACTCCTAAATACCTCCAGGGATGGGGACTCCACCACTGCCCTGGGCAACCCATTCCAATGCCTGAGAACCCTTTCAGTAAAGAAATTCTTCCTCACATCCAATCTAAACTTCCCTTGGTGCAACTTGAGGCCATTTCCTCCTGTTCTGTCACTTGTTTCTTGGCTGAACAGACCGACCCCCACCTCTCTTCACCGTCCTTTCAGGTAGTTGTAGAGAGCAATAAGGTCTCCCCTCAGCCTCCTTTTCTCCAGGCTAAACAACCCCTCAGCCACTCAAACCTTAACGTTGGTAAGAGTAGATAGCAGTTTTGTGAGAATTATTATCTGGATATTGTTGAGGCTACCAGCTTTGTGGAATTTTAAGTAAATGTTTGTACTTCTGAGTAGATTTATTAAAATATCCATGTAGGCCTGACAGAGAATAGGAAAATATAAGCTATATATATATATATATATATATGTGTGTGTGTGTGTTCAGCTGATAGCAATTAAATGACCCATAAATGGTGGGTTTGGAGTGTCATTTCATCAATTAATGTAATTCAGTAATTGCCACTACTAAATTCCTTTCAAATATGTATCATTACAGAGTTCTTTCAGTTATCTAGCACGGAAAAAACTCTACTTCTTGTGGCAATTTCTGTTTCTGAAATTCTGCAAAGTAATCTGCAAACTTCTGAAGCTCTGAGATTTCTGAATCATTCATTCTCTCCCAAGAGATTGGTATATTCATAATACAAAAAAAGTTTAGTTTAAAAAGAGATCCAAGTATTATGAAAGTGGTCTAAAAAGGAACAGGAGAGTCAGGAAAGGCCACCACAGAATGTGGGTTTCTCATAAAAATTCATGGATTGAAAGGTGTTTTAACTTTGATGTTTCAGTGGATTGTAGGGTATGTAAAGCTTGTAGTTAATTTTTCTTACACTCTGTAACAGATTCTTCTAAATATTGTTGCATAGAGTTGTTTGTGTGTATTGGTCTGGCAACATAGCTTGCCCAAGATCTTTTTCATTCCAGTCCCTTTGTGGTTTTGTTTAATATTGAAAGTGTCAAAAGACAGTGCTTCAGACACTTTTTGTGAGTGGATTTAATGTGAGCTTTCCTAAGCTGTTAACAGCTACCTTCAATTTAATTTTGGAAAACAGCAGTGTATGTACCTGACACCTAACATAGGTAACTCCAGTTTCTCCAAACCTCCACCACACCTCTGTTTCTTACAAGTTAAGAAATAAAACTGCTCCTCAGAACCCAAGTGTCTTGAAAAGTGTGATATAGCACCCAGAGGTGTTTCTTCCCAGCTTCAAGAGCTCCTATGGGAATCTGTCTTATTCCTACTGTCCTCTTGATCCGAGCCGTTTGCTGCTTTTTCAGTTGCACACTGTTTTTTCAGCTGCTTCTGGCATCTGAACACTCAGCACTCAAATTCACAGACCATGTTACTGCAACAGGTACAACATCTCTCATTAGAAGAGATCATTAGATAATTTAATGTTAAGCTATCATCATAGATTGTTGTCAGCTTTTATTTAGGACTGGGTCTAAGCCAAAAATACTTATCCCACTGAACTTCTGCGTTTTGGTGTGGGACATTAAAGAGATTTGCTGTTTTCTTAAGGAGCAGCTTACACTTCTGTTTAGCTGTCCAGGCTTAACTCGAAGTAGGCTGCAGAGGAATGGGGAGAATACCAAAGTTTCTTGAAAGGCACGATGGGTGAGGCAGGTGTTAGGAAATCTCTCTTCTGGTGCCAGAAATGTTACAGGCTTAATACTTCAAGGGTAGAAAGCAGGATTTAAAGGAAGGATCTGTAGCTTCTGCTGTTAGGATGCATTTTTGGTTTTTTTTCACTCCCTTTGCCAGTTTCTCATTAACAGCTGTTTAACTCCTGGCAATTACTTCTTCCCAGGACTACCATGTTATTCTCCTTCATGTTTCGGGTGGGGAGCAGAACTTCATTTATGATCTTGACACCGTGTTGCCGTTTCCCTGTCCTTTTGACATGTACAATGTGGAGGCCTTTAGGTTGGATGACAGCCTTCATCCAGAATTTCACAGGTGATGACATAAAAGATAATGACCATGAATGGTTTGGTTTTGGTTTTGTTTTTTTGCTATACTCCAGTAAAATAAATGCATTGGGTTATTTTTCTAAAGCTTTCTACCTTAGTCATAAAAAGCTCTTTTCTTTCCTACTGTAGTTTCTTGTTAACTAGTTAACTGCTTGTCATGATAAATTAATGCTCTTTGATGGGAGGAAGTGGCTCTTGTTCTAAGTGACTAATACAGTATTGTATACCTGCATCTTTTGATATGATTTTGCATTATTATTTAGGAAAATCAGAATGATTCGAGCAGATTTGTACTTGAAGACATTTGCTTCAGACAGATCTCATATGAAAGATGCAAATGGGAAATGGCAGAAGCCTCCTCCTTCATACCCTTGCATTGAAACTGCAGGTAAGCTGCCAGAGCTCCTTTTCCCACCTTACAGTGTAAGTCCAAGATGCACACAAGAAACAAATACACTTCCATAACATATCTGGAAGCATATCCACCTAGCTTATTATTTCATTTGGGGGAAAAAAAAAATAGGGCTATGGAGAATTTGGCACTTCCTTTTCTGAACATGTAAAGTCGAGCATGCCTCCTTGTATTTGCCATTATGAAACATTAATTACTGATCTTCATAAACTGAGCAGAGAATGAGAGGTAAATAATACTGTTCTCTCACTACAGCAGGGAACTGAAGCAAAGAGGCGAAATAATTTGCTTGGGGTCACAAAGTGAATTTTTAACACACTGATTACACCACATTTTCTCTGGCAAGTCCCATCCTGCCAGAGCAGGTTATTTAAACAGGAGGAAGTTTTCAGGCTCTGCTCAGCATGCTGGGTTTGCCTGCACAAGATGTTTGACGTTTCTCTACCAAGTGAATGGACCTGAGGACACTTTAAAGCAAACTGTCAAGTCAGCAAATTTTTCCCCAGGCCTTAAGCCTTTTTAAGTGATTGCCTAGATAATAGCCTCTGGGCCAAGCAGAGAAGTCAAGACTTGCTCTCTCTTCTATTCTCTAGCTACTTAAACCATTCTTATAACACAGCATTTCAGCTTATTCTAATAATGGGTTTGGCAAGCTGGCTAACATTTGCCATGTGTTTGTTTGTTCTCTCATTTTCTTCCCAGATGGAGAAAAGTGTGGTCAGGTTTTGCTTTGAAAGTTTCCATGTTATTGCTCTGCACGTTTGGTTTTGTTGCTTTTTTGATAATGCAGTACTGCTATGTATTTATTTTAGAGAAGGCAGGGTCAAAGAAACATGTTTTATGTTTAGGTCACAGTTTATTGTGGTTTTTAGTTGCTGGGAAGTTAACTCTCACTCTTTGCTTTGACTTCTAAGGAAGCTTGGTGTTTCACACTGGAATAGAAATGAGTTGTGAATGTGGGTAGGAGCACAGATGTTGTCTTCATTGTGAAGATTTATCCATTTTCTAGGCAATCCAGGTTATGAAGCACCTTAAATTCTATGTCTTTGTCCTCATCTCCAGTAAAGTTTTATAAAAAGGTTGTGTAGCAGGTGGAGAATGCCTGAACTGCAATTCACAGTTCACTGTTAGCTGGAGCCTCCTAGGTACTGAGGACTTTTTGCCTGTGGAAACCTTATTGTTGTGATAGGTGAGAGCTTATGAAAGCATGAAGAATATAGATCAGGCCAGACCAGGAAGGTGGGGAAAAAAAATCAATTAAAATCAAAAGAGTAGAAAACATTACTTGTGGATGGTAAGTTACAGAATGACTCAAACAGTTGCAGATGTCTACATGTACTTCTAGCTGTAGTGAATGACTCCATAGCTGCAAACCCTGTAACTCTCCCCCTATCTGTCTTGCTTGGCTGAGCTTTACCTCGCTGAGGAGCAGCAGCCACTTGGTCTCAACCAACCTCCAGATCGTCCCCGTGATGTTGGTAGATAGTGAAAGATAAATAGATCTTCATTCCTCTTATGCTTTATTTCTTTGCTCTGTGCCTAGCAGTGCTGAAAGAAACTTCCATAGGTCATCTAGTCCAACACCTGCTCAAAACAGGCGTTCCATAGGGCTCTGTCCAGTCTGGTCTTGAACACCTCCAGGCATGGAGATTCCACCACCCTTCTGGGCAATCTGTTCCAATATTTGACCGCTGTCATGGTAAAAATAAATAAATAAATAAAATCATAGTATGGAATCAGAATTTCCAGTGTTCCAACTTGCTTTTTTTGCCTCTTGTCCTGTTGCCAGGCTCCCCCAGGAAGGCTCTGGCTCCACCTTCTTTATGTCCTCTGATCAGGTAGATGTAGACAGCAGTAAGGTCTCCCCTTCATCTTCCCTGTTTAAGACTGAACAGGGGCAATTCTCTCAGCCTCTCCTTGGATATCTTGTTCTCCCACTCCAAACAGCTTGATGTTCTTCTGGGCTCACTCCAATATGTCAATGTTTTAGAGTTGGTTTTTTTTTTTTTAATTGAGGAACTCCAAACTGGACACAGTACTTCAGCTCTGTGCTTTTATGCTCTCTGGTCTCCTGGTCAGTTGGTTAAATGTTGCAGATGAAAAAAACCTGGTTACCCACTGAAGGTAGCAGGTTATTCACTAGGTAGCTTCAAGATCTGGGTCAGAACAGGAACAGATTATATCAGATCTAGGATGTGTAGTTCAAGCTGTCTTTCATTCAGTATCAGTTTCTCCAGCTTTATTTTTTTTATCTTCCCTGTATTCACTTGAGATGCCTTATATAAGATTGTGCACAATGCTGTAAGTCAGTAAGGAGTCTGGGTTTGAGTCTTGTGGAAAAAGCATGTGCTTTAATTTTTAGCTGAACCCAAGTTCTGTGCTTCAGTGATGCAGTTCTGTAGATGAGCATGTGTCCTGCAGGCCAACATACAGGTTTAAAAAGCATTGGTGTCAACAAGTGGAACTGGTAGTTATCTTCCTCTAGAGACTAGTAAAGTAATGTCTCAGCATGGTTTTATCAAGCTTAAAAGTGCCTTATTTAAACCTGATGGAAAACTGGGTGGCAGACCTTTTGTTATCATAGAAGACCCTGGGGTATTAATGTTCATGTCCATGCCAAATTCCACTGCAGATAACTCTTTTCTCCCTGCCTTTTCACTTAGATAGAGTACTCTGCTCTCCGTGTTAATTTGTGTTTGTATAAGATTAAGTTGCTTACATATTTCATGTTAGAGGTGCTGCAATTTAATGGCTGACAGAATTGACCACGTATTGTTTTAGTATCAATTTATTTGTGAGGCACATTTAGATCAGAGCTTTATTATTACTGTTATTTTGCTGTCATATGGAGTAGCCAAATTTCTAAGCTCTTTAGAAGATGACTACAAAGCATGCAAAGTTTTTGTATTACTTCTGTTTGCTATATGTCTTCTTTGATGTTAAACGAATGTTTGAAGACTGAAAAAGTACAATAAAAATGTATCAGTCTTTTTTTAATGTATGAGAATTGTGCTGTTAAAAAGAAATGCGCCCATGAACTCTTTGTATTTAAAGATAATCAGCACCCTGGTACTGTTGTGTTGATACAATTTGCTATGTGGTAAAGCATATTAGGTACACTTATATACACTACTCTTATCTCACTTGGGTTTAAAGCTTTTTAGTTAAAAAGACAAGAATGTTTGCTTATGGTACTAAAATATTGCCTCTTCCAGAGCACAGCAGCTGTTAAGCCTGAATATAGCACTTTGGAAAAGGAAATTCCATAGTATCTAAGTCAGATGTAAGCTAAATAGCACCATTGGTAGGATAATGTACTTACCCAATGTGGATCTAGGACAGGATACTGGGACCAGTGATCCTTTTTTATGAACTATACCAGGAAATGTTTAATGACCATGAAATTTCTTTTGGAATTGAATTGAGGAATCTCTATCAGTAACCAATTAAGCATTTTTTTTTCCTACTACTAACTCAAAATTAATAATTCTTAATAATAATTAAGAATGCTCATGGGGTTGCAAAATAAACCTTCTAAAATAAGCTTATATTGAGTCATAAATTCCAGACTATGCTTAAAAAAATTGAATCAGTAACTAGATTATTATTTTTTAAATAACTTTAGAATTATTTTTTAAAAAACCAAACAGCCTCAAACCAACCAACTAAACAAAACCCCCTCAAACTCCTCAATATCTCATCAGAACTCACATGCTAAGCATTAGCCTTTTGCAACTGGCTCTCCTGTAGCCATTTTCCAGAGCTGGGCCTCTGTGTTTCTTACTGGTGTTGCTCTGGCCTCTGTTTTGTGCTGCTGCTGTGTGTGCCAGGAGAAGCTGGCTGGCCTAACTGGGTGTGTGGTGCTTTCTCACCCAGCCCTATCCTCAAAACAGCTTTGCTGGAATTCACATACCTGAGCTGAAGCAGATTCTCCTGGTCTCACCTGATTGCCAGTGGAATTGTGTTGAAAGAAAATAGGTGTGAGTCTGGTATTTTGTTCAAATAATAAAAATTAAAAAGTTACTATTTGGGGCACAGATTCATCATTCTAGGGCTGGTGAGCCCAGCTTGAGGTTTTCTTTTAAGTCTTCTCTCCACAAATCAATGAGATCTGATTCTGTTTAATTTGTGAGTCCTGGTGGGATCAGCCCTCCTTCCTGCAAGCCTGTGTAAAATCCAGCTTGCACAGTGCATTTCAGAATTACTCAGAACAGATGGTCTTACAGTTTATATACAACTGTTAGCATATACTGCAGCTGCTCTAACACTGGAAAGCATTGCTCTGAATTTCACTTCTCCCTAGGTGTTTAGTAGCACACTGGCAGGATGGATTTGTAAAGGCTTTTTGTACTTTTTTATTAAAATCCCCAGTAGTCATAAACCATAGGGTTTTACTTGTTTGTGTTTTTGTTTGTTTTGAAGAGCATGAGTAGGACAGCTGAAAAATTCTGGAGGCCCTGTGTCTGACACACCTATGTAACAGGTGAGCTACTAGCCAGAGGCCAGGCAAATGTCTCCAGTTTCTTTTTGTATCTCCTCTCTGAGGTAATGAAAGCAAAAAAGCAGCACTGATACAGATATAAGTAGCTCGTATGTACTTCATGGGAACCTTCTGCTCCTCTCTGAGAATAAAACTCCAGTCTTTCACAAGTTACATGAGCTTTTGGGGAAATAGAGAATCAAATCAGGATGGAGGCAATAAAAGCAAAACTAAGGATAGAAGTATTTAAACTCTGTGAATGGCTTATTGAAATTACACCACTTTCTGTGAAAGATAATTTAAGGTGACCAGCTTTGTTTTACAGTGAGATGGACCAGGATGGTTTGCATGGTCAGTTACGTCTCAGCTGTGGGGACAGCACCTTCCAGCTGAGGGCGGTAACAGCCTTTCTGACTGCCTGCAAAAACACTTCTCTCCCTGCTCAGGCAAGGGAGGGGGATCTGAAGAGAACTGTAAAAACCTACACAAGTCTGTGAAGAGCCCAACTTTCTAAGTATTTTAGGTGCCCCCAAGGTCAGCCAGCAGCAGAACTGATCTTGGAGGCTTTGTTTCAGACTTGCTCACCTCCAGCAGCCCCTTGCTCTGCCCCCATTATGCAGAGTTAGTCCAGGGTCTGTGAGCCAAGCTGAGGCTTGGGTGAAACATTGCTTTCTAACTACTGTTGGCAGAAGCCAGGAGTATCATGGCCACCAATGCCATCTGAATGTGCGTGGCCTTTTTTTTTTTTTTTTCCCCCATCCCTCCTTGGGATGGTTTGGGGGTTTTTTGGGGGCTTTTTTTACTAAAAAAATAAAACTATGCAAGAATCCCAGAATGCACCAGCTAGGTCTCATTGACAGTGTGTGTGTAACAAAGTGAGTTTGGTCAAAGAGGAGGATTAGCTCTGAGCATACACAAATGACAGATAGTATCACAGGCACAGCACCTGAGGAGGACTGCAAGCATAATGTAGGTCTTAACATTAATTCTGCTGCTCTTGACCTTGCATAAATGTTATATAAAGCGTGCTCCTCCTTGCTTTTGTGGAGAAATCCTTTTGGTTTGTCTACTGCAGCATCTCTTTTGTAAATTCTGCTGTTTGTCACTCTTCATCTGCTTTGGGAAGAGGACTTTGTGGTGTTCTCATCTATTTTTGCTGAGCTGTTTCCTAAAGCTGTAAGGTCTAACATAACATGCATGGCATTCAGATACAGCACATGAGTAAGAAGAGTGGCATAGAGAGATTCTCCTGAATTTAATAGAACAGGAGAGGTATCACTATGTTTATTGCTATGGATAGCTCTCGTACTGCTTCAGTGCCATCTGCTGACTGGTTCTTAGACCATCCCCTCTTCATTTCCATTCTTGTTTGCTTTGTTAAAACAATTTTTCCTTTCATTAAACTTCTCTGATGGACTGTGTTATGCAGCTGAAGCAAATTCCATCATAAGGATTTTTTAATCCATTCATTAGAGCCTGTTCTTGTTTGGTTCTTAATCCTTAAATGTGCACATGAATCATCCATGTTAAAATGAATACTTAAACACAGTTGGAAAACTGTAACAGTAAATCCAGTGGCTCTTGCACTCTGTTCTTTAAACTCATTCTCTTCCACTTTTCTTTTATTGGGCATTTTAAAAGATTAATGAGCAGATTGTCAGTGAGAATATAAAACAACAAGCCCACAGATGTTTGTAGTCAGAGCTGAACAGGCTCAGAAATTGGAAACTTCTGACCAGCGTGGTTCTGAGTCAGCAAAGCTTGTACAGCCCAGCTCCAGAAAAAGGATGTATAAGGCACCTCAGCCCAAAACTGCACACAGCACTTTCCACTGAGCTCTCTGGGATCCACGAACGGGACAGAATGGTTTCTGCCTCTCCTGCGGGGCTCAGCAAAGATCAAACTCCTGGCAAAGAGCAGTCATGGTTACTTACTACAAAGAGCAGCAGTTAACCTTTTACCTCTCTGACTTCATTCAGTGATTCAGGATTTTAAAATACAAGTGTCTGTCCTCAGCCTAGGTTTGTGACCTTCTTCACCTGAGCATTCTTCTAGGCTACAGGCTGGGTTACGTCAGATGTTTCCTCCGGTCTGCGGATTCTGGCCTTGCCATGGGTTGGTGGACAGCAAGGGCAAAGTTCAGGGCTGGAGGGACAGCAAATACAGAGCAAATACTGTAGTCTGGGGAGTAACAAATTGTAGGTTTGCCAAGGGGCTGATAGCTTTTGAGAGATGCTAGACAACTTCCAATTCTGACTGCTGCTCTGGTCCAGTTCCTCTGTAGTCAGTGCGAGAGCTGACTTGGTCAGCTTTGGTTCAGAACTTAAATGGGGGAATAATATCTTCCCTGCTTTTGAGTGACTGGATTTGTGTGAATGCAGGAAGACTATAAGCACCTGTTGCATTGCAGTTCCCTGTATTGGTTGTTATTTGCACTCCAGTTCTCTGACACTACTCGACCCTTCTAGGCTGCTGTCACAGGCAAGAATGTTACTCTACCCTACACCTGCTA
>NW_010304811.1:28610-37922 GCF_000700745.2 Antrostomus carolinensis | reverse complement strand
GGGCAAAATGGAAAGAGAAGTCTGCAGAATCTTGCCAGACTGCTGCTCAGCAAGTGTGCTATGAACTCTTCACCATTTTGAACTGAACTATCAAAGAGGGGTTTGGGGGCATTTTCTTGGTAGGTGTACCCCTGTGTTACAGAAGCTGTATCAGGAACTTAACTATTTCCCTTTTCTGGTCTTTTTTTTTTTTTTTAGATTCCAAGATGAATTTGGATGATTTCATCAGTATGAATCCCAAAGTGGGATGGGGCTCAGTGTTTCCCCTTGCGGACTTTGTGCATCAGTTTGGCAGACAGACTGATTACAGCTATTCTTTGGAAGGACAATGAAGTGAACAAAGAAGTTCTCCCTGCTTCTGAGTGGGTGTATTTTGTTTTGCTGCTCTTACATTGTATTTATGCTTTACGTTTCTTTACATGGAATAAGTGTTTGGGCAAATAGAATACCCAATCAGAAATATCACAAACCAAATAAAAACTTTTATTTTGATTATATAAGAATGAACTTAGTTTTTAATATGTCAAATCAAAGGCAGACATCCCACCGTAAGCATATTACTTTTCCATCTACCAAACTGAAAAGAGTATTGACATGCTACAGCACGTAACAAAAGCTTTTGGAAGAATATATGAATAAAACACCGAACAGTGTAGCTCAAATTGTTAAATGTAGCCACATTTTAGAAGTGAGATACGGTATGTTTTCATTATGTTATGATTTCTGTCACTTACATAAACAGATGGTGCATGTCAGTTTAGTCACTAACGTTATCAATTAGGCTTATTTAGCAGAAGCCTAAAGGCCAGACCCACAGAGGGAACACAGATTTAGTAGTACAATCTTGAAGTCCCAAGCAGCATGTAAAACCAGGTAAGTGTCTAGGTTTCCGTGCTGTCTGAGAGGAGAATTAAATGCCTGCCATTTCAGTTAAACTGTTCTCGTGCTGACAGTTGCTGGAAGTTGCAGTTGCTTTTACTTCTTATGCTGGCTGTGCATTCTCACCTGTCCTCATGTCCTTCCACTTGGCATTTGTCTGGCCCCATGGCAACCCGGGGTAGGAAGCTAAACTGACAGAATGAAGCTTTTTGTTGGTTTTTGGGGTTTTTTTGGCCTCTTAGCTCCTTGAACTGGCTTGCCATGAGGTCAGACAGCTGCTCTTGCTGGTAGAAGGAAATCAGCAGGGTTTATGGTTTGGGGGAAGGGAATGAGAAGGCCTCCTCCATACAGGGTCACTTGCTGCTGAATATCCTTAGAGGTGATATCGAGCTGCATCCATGCAGAGGAACCCAGGAAAGCCACCACGTTGATTCAGGGTTTGGAGCAAAGTCTCCCACGTCTTTGAAGAGTGCCCTGAACATGGGATTACAGAAACAGGCTAAGATGAGGTATTTAATTCTCTGGGTTTGGACCTGTCCAACTTTACATACCAGCATATCATAGAATCACAAACTGGTAGAATAATTCAGGTTAGAAGAGTCAGGTGGTCTCTAGTCCAATCCTCTGTTCAAATCAGGTCAGACCAGGCTGCTCAGGGCTTTATCCAGTCAGGCCTTGGAAACCTCCTGGGTTTGAGACTATAATAAACATCTGTGATGGACTGCAGTCTTGGTGAGGAAAAGCACAGTAACAGTTTTAAGTATTAAGGGATCATTTTATTTGTAAGTACAGGAAAGTAAAAAAACTTCAAAGATACTTATATGTATTTTACTATTATATTAGGTGTATTGTTACATTCATGTTCTACTACTGTATCTCCCATCTCAGCATGTTAACAGCAGAGACAGACCATTGAACAACTGTGGTATTGATTCACTTCATCCAGACATCTCTTTTTCTGGTTGAATGTAGAAACTTAAGACTTTGTGTTGCCAGATGGAGCACAGCTGGTTGGCTTTGCAGATAGGCTGCTACCACATGGATTCCTTGGGTGCCAGCACGGACTATGGGTAGGAGGCCAGTTGTCAGGGCACTCATCTGCAGAGTGGGAGAGTTGATCTCTAGTTTCTTTCTCTGAACCAGCTTCTCTGGAAGAGATTGAGATGATGGAACTTGCGTTCCTGATAAACTGGTGCTCAGTGCTCTCCTGAGAGGGGACAGCTCTGGATTTAACCAGATATACCTGTATAAAAGGTCTGATTTATTAGTGCTGGAATGAAATGGCAGCTCTTTCTGCATGACACTGACGTGGCAGGCATGCTTTGAGTGAGTGAAGATGCTGTTACTTACTGGTTTTGAGTGATGTCAAGACTGGTTGAGAGAGTGCCCAGCAGCAGCAATTTGCTCAGCTCTTTGTAGATGCTCACCCAGTGCCCAGGGTGTTGCACGCACTGCCCAGTTTAGACAATGCCAGAGCTGAGAATTTAAAGATCCACTTTTTAGATGAACAGGTTATGTTAAGCACTTTTTATCCTTCAAGTAAGTGATTGAATCTCACATACAGGGAGTTCCTGTGCATTGCTCAACAGACCCTTTAAGTTGTCGCAGAGTATCAGGTTCTCATTCCTCCCTACTGGAGTATGTCATTTGATTTAAATACTGACCTCAGCTGGTTTCCAGTACCCAAAATCTGTGACACTCTCCTTTTAATGAGGCTCAGACACAAGAATTTGCCTGGTTTAATCTAGTTTCAGGATCAAGGCTGTTAAGAAGGAGAACAGTCACAACCATTATTCAGAATACACAAGTTTTTTAAAAAATCAGTGTGAAGAGAACCCTTTTTCTTTCTGATCATTCTGAACTGATGCTTAATTTTACATCTAGCAGGCTGGGTGTGTTTGATGATAGCTTTTCTATAATTAACAATCTTCTTGTAGCTCTTGTAAAAAGTTGTCATTCCAGAGGGACAGATAAAAGCCAGAGAATTATTTCATTCAGTGCTGTCCTGGTTTTGTCTGGGATAGAGCTCATTTTCCTGGTAGCTAGAATAGTGCTGTATATTGGATTCAGTAAGGGATTTGCTGTGAGAAGAATGTTGATAATATACTGGTGTTTTTAGTTATTGCTAAGAAATCAAGGACTTTTCAGCTTCCCATGTTTTGCTAGTGTGCAGGTGCAGAAGAAGCTGGTAGCATTTCATCACCATTTCAGAAAGTTTGCTATCAGAAGGACAGAATTCAGGAATACACCAGGTGCTCATTTAGGGCCTCAAATACAGGGAGGAGCTACTTGCTTCACCATAATTAGCAGAAACCAGCCCTTTTTCTAACACTGATTAGCCCTTGTGTCCCATCAGAGGGACTAAATGAATTCCCTCCTCTCTTTGCTCCTTTCTCTCTCCAGTTAATCCTCATCCTGACTGTTTTGGGGAACTCACTGTGTTTAACCTTTCTGCTGTCACTCCAGCCTGACATGTGTTTTACTCACTGAACACCTCAGTAAGTTGCAGACAAGAAGCACTGTTTGTTGAGAGCCACTTTGGCTCTTGAGTGCCTGCAGAAGCAGCGTGTGTCAGAAGTACAAGCAAAGAACTGCTACTGTTTGTAAAGCAAGGAGGCAGCTTCACTGCCAGACATCTCTAATTGTCAGCTCTGTGATCACCAATGTGTTTAAACACCTAAGATTCAAGAAACTTTCTACACAGGCCTACAGATGTAGGGGGTGCACTGTATGGCAGAGCATGACTTGGTGGTCCCCAGGTACAGCTCCAAGCTGGCCCGTACAGCCACCCAGCACCAAGTGATGTCCTATCTCATGGGTAGTTCCTCTCACCTCCATGAGATTATTGATTCAGTAAGCTGCAAAATGAGACAGGACATCCACATCTCTCCTGTCTTTTTCTTCCCTTCGCTGCTGCTTTTTAGTTAACAATATAGTTTATTTGATAACAAACCTCTTTTATTTGCCTGTTTCAGACTTTAAAAAAAAAAACCCAGCCTGTTTTTTCTGGCATGCATTTGCTTGGTCAGCGCATTTTTGCAAACTTATACATGATCAGGTCTGTCTTGAGAAACTACCATTTCTCAGTTGGCCAGCAGAGAGAGCAGTCAGCATTCGGTGGACGAGCGGGCTGGAACACTTGGCCAGAAGCCCTGTCCTGCATGCTCAGCCCTACCAGTAGCTGTTACAGCTCAAAAACCAAATAATTCTGACAGCAGTGCAGAGGTGATCCGTATCTAGCGAGGTTGTGGCTAATGGGCTGCATATTGCCCTTGACTTTCTGAGACTCTCATGTCAGTTCGTCTTCCTGCACATCAAGGGCTTTATGTCAGCATCATCAAACCAACTACCAGTTTCTGGGGATCTGTTCAGCGTTCACAAATGGGTGTGTGACACCTTGGAATATCAGACTAATTGCTATCAATTTATGGATTTCAGAGGCTAAATTAAGGTACCTGGGATGGTGCAATCTGATCTGCACTATTAAGGAGGCAGGGAGGCAACGGGGTGCATTTGTATGAATCAGATTCCAGCGTTAGAGCCCTGGTCGGGACATTGGCCTGCATGGCCTCCTCTCCTCGCCCCCTCGTCATCCAGCCAGAGCCGCATGCATGCTCTGAAGCACCGTTGCTCTCCAAATCTCTACTATAAAGTGCCCATCTCTGGGGTCTGCTTTCTTTTTGCTAGAATATCTTTGGTCCAATTTTTTTTGTTTTATAGTGCTGTAGTTTTTTCTCCCACCTTTCCAGCAAATGTGGGTTGTGGACTGAATGACCTGAGAAAGCTGTAGCAGGGAAGAGGCAGGAGGTGTGAAAATCCCACCGTGTCCCTGCAGTAGTGACAGTTCCCTCCCACCAGTGCCTTGCAGAACCATGACTGAGACACCATCCATGACCCAGGTGGTGGCTGTCCCCTGCACCTGGCATGAGCCACACTGCCGGAGGGAGGACCAGTAAAGCATCGCTTCACACATCACCTGGCTGAGCAGATGGCTCCAGGTTTGGTGGGGTTGCCCTCCTACGTCACTTTGGATTCACAGCCTTGAAGAATCTCATCTCCTCTTGAGGTAAAACCTGTCTGGACATCTGCCTCTCTTCAGGTAATTACCTACACAGAAATTCTGAGGGAGGGAATGCTGGTGATTTTCTTCTCCCTTCTGGCTTCTTCCTTACGCAGGAGTTGGCCCAGTTGAGGCCAAGGTTAATGAAGCATACCTGGAGCGTGAGTGTCTGAGACATCAGCTCAGGTTTTGCTCAGCAGCTGTGTGCACCCTTCCCTGTGGAGCTCGGCTCTCAGTGAAGGTTTTTGTTTGTGATCATGGAGTCAAAAGCGAAGCACCCCACACAAACGCAGCCTTTCAACAAGTTAAGTGCAGCTGCAGCAGTGGTTCTGGAAAATCTCTCCAGTTTGACCGAAGATAAACAAATATGGTTGCTTAAGTATCCTCAATGTTTCCTTATACTTACAGTAGGAAATACCTTGGATACTGAGGGCAGCTAAAACAAATCTTAATTATCTAAGGCCTCTGGCAAGTCCCTGGGTTTCTGAGTGAGCTAAGCCACTTCCTAGGCACGAGGCATACTGAGCTTTGATTTATAGCCATAAAATTAAGCATTTGAAGGACCTGAGCTGTGAACTGTCACTCACAAAGTCCAGGTGCAACAGCATTATTCACCTGAAGCTCATTTCGAGTGTCTGGCTCTGGTGCAGAGGTTGATGATCAGGGTGTTTCCGACAAGCTGGATTCCTGACATCATATTACTTAAAAGCAGGAAATGCTCATTTGGCCTGGTTCAGTGTCATACCAGCCTTCCCATGCGAGGCTATATCTGGAACCCAAACACTGCAATAAGGCGGGAATCATTATATGTTTTTTTTTTAAGCGACCTACACAGTAAGAAGATGGTAGTTATCTCAGCCTTCCCTTCTCTTTAGTATGCAATTGTGGCGGTGTGCTTCCCACCGTCTCAGCTTGGCCGCTGAAATGGCAGTGCACCAGCTCCACGCTTGGAGCCATCCTGAGAAAATGTTCTGCTGCAGGTTTTAACCATTTAGCTGTAAAGCTCCCTCTGCTTCCACCATTTCTAACTGCTGGGGTGAGGGAAGGGTTTCCAGTCCTTGTTTATAGCCCATGTAATCAGTTTGGCTATTTATACTGTACTCGTCACAGAGCACTTTGCTGTATGAAATGGTCGCAGTTATATTTATACCAGTGCAAAACCAAAGTCATCAGAAATCAAGGAGGCGACATTCACAGTATTTTTCCCTTGCTATGTAATGCTGTTTCTTCAGCAATTCAAACTTTTATCAGGCAAAGTCACGCTCCTAGGAAGAAAACAGAGCCTGCTCTAAGTCAGGAATCCCACCGGTGTTTATCTGCGCTTGTGTTTTTTGTCTTGCTTGAAGTAAATGCAACGGTTTAGTCAAGTAGCTTCTACCAGCTGCTACCTTGGTATAAATGTACAGTGCTGCCAGCAAAGTCCATAGAGTTGTCTTAGTACAGCTGAAAGCAGAGTTTGATCCACTCTGCCACAGATACTAAAAATACCTCTTAATATGCTAAGGTATGTGTCTGGCCAGGAGTTGTTTTCAAATGCATCATTCCATGGAGTTGTTACAAAGTAAATGGAGACCAATAAGCTTGGTCCTGAGATCCAAAATAACCAGTGCTGGGAATGGCTGTGGGGGCCCAGCCTCTCTTCTTGGTGGGGGGCACCAGTGCCGTGCTCCCCCCACCTTGTTCCCAGCAGGAGGTTGGGAAGAAGGGACTTGGAGGGCATTTGCAGTGCCCTACCTGCTCTATTTGTCAGAGGTGTTTTACTGGGAAGATTGTTTCCTTAATCCTTGTTTTCATTTAACTTATTTGATAATTATTAAATAAAAAAACCCCACGTTGGATAGTTTGTATATCTAAAAGGCCAAGTGAGAGACTTCTGGTTCCCAGCAGAGAAAAGCCACACGTGGTCTCAGCAGCTGCTGCTTGCCAGCCTCTCCAGGCTCACACCGAAGCAGTTGCCCTCCCCACCTGAGCGAAACCTTCCTGCTTTTTCTCGGCGGCCTCGCTGCTCTGAACCACCGCAGTGAACCGTGGCTGTGGAACGGCTCCCAGGTCCCCAGCCCTTGCTGAGGGCCACCGGCTCCCTGTCGCTGGCTCCATGCAGCAGCAGTGTAGGTGGGGGAACTGTCAGGACATTACCACCCCACTCAGGATGCTTGCTGGGTCTACAGAAATCATCAGAAATGGGGATTATTTGTGCTCATTCAATGAGTACAGCTGTGGCTTAGTAAGTGGAGTCCACAGCAAAACCCACACATGGAGCTTGTCCAGACTTGAGGACATCTGAGGACTTATATGTGACAAAAGCACACGTGTGGAGTCCAAAAGAAGCATTTCCATCCTCTTCATCACTTGGTCTTGCCTGCGATGGCATCGTTGTGCCTCACAGTAAGGTCTCCTGCCCTGCCTGCGTAGTGCAGTGGAGCCCGCTCCCAAATAACGTTGTAACTCTTACTTGCTACTGCTTAATGCCATTTGAGAATGATCTGTGGAGCTCCAGCAGTAGGACCATTAGCACAGCTGGATTAGCAAATGGAAGCTTTGTTCTGAGCTTTCTGTAATAAAATACCACTGTGCTGTGGCATACAGGCATAGGGTTTCACGGGCAACTTAAGAAAATGAGGGCAAAGGGTGATTAAATATTAAGTGGGATGCAAGATCCCAGCTGATGCAGTTCATCTGGTAACTTGAGGATGGGATGGAGGTAAAAGTGGCTTCCTGAGATACCTGAGAAGCTATTACAGCAAAACACCCTGGCCAGCAAGAGAAGCTTTGGGGTTCCTCCATCAGTTTCCAATACCAAGAGACTTTAGTGTGCTCATGGAGAGGGACCAGAATGAGGACCCTTGGAATATCCGTATCTTCTATTTGGATTTTCACCTCGCCTGTAAATCAAACATAATTTCTGGCTGTGTTAAAGACTGTCAAGGATGCTATACTTACATCAGGCAGAATATATTCACCAAAAAAAAAAAAAAAGTTCCTGATTAATGCAGAAACATTCCTTTCCCACCACAGGGTGAGCCACGTCCTAAAGCCTCTCCTTCAAGCAAAACTATTGCTGACAAGAAAATTATTGACCTTCCTTACGCTACAGAGCCAGGCTCTGAAAGACAGCTTTTATAAAGCGTGTGTCTGTTTGTCTGTCTGCATGTGTGTGTGTGTGTGCCTCTCTGTGTGTACCTACATGGATGACTTCTTTCATGGCAGCATGTTTGTCAGTGGATATCAGCTCATATGCTTGCTAAGCTCACCTTGGCATTAGCAGTGAGCAGCATTAAATTATGCCCTCATCACTCCCGTTAGCTTTTTCCAGAGGAGGACCCACACCTTGGCTGCTGCTACCTGGCCGGCTGTAAGGGCTGCACGGGCTCCTGCTCCACTCCCTCCCTCGCTGGCATGGGCATGGGGAAGTAAAACCAGATAAATCGAGGACCTTTCCTTTCTGGGGCTCTTAGGCCAACATTTTACAGCACTCCTACTGATTTTAACTCCCATCATCCCCTCCATCCCATATCCCCTTGGAAACATTTAAAGAGGTTATTTTTTCTGATGTAAGCCATGCCAAAGCTTGGTTCCCTTAGGAAGACAAGCTGGCAGTAGAAGCATTGACAACTATACAGGCAATTTTGTATTGCTTAAAAAACTTAATTTAGATTGCTCCATTGTGGGGGAAGTCAGTTGTTTGCTTTTTGTGTTTTTGTGTTGTTTTTTTTTTTTTTCCTGGCAGGAGGTTTGGAACTAGATTATCTTTTAGGTCTGTTCCAACCCATACCATTCTATGAGTCTTTTTGGATGATGTTAAAGGCGCCATAAAATTAGCTACAGTATTATTCCAGTTATTTATACACTTCATATTCATACGCCTTCAACATTAAAAGCAACCATGATAAAATGAAGCAAATAAACAGCCCTGAGGAGGACCTAATCCCTTTCCTTCAGGCTCTCAGCAGCCACGGAAGCCAGGGGGGTCCCAGGAGGGCAGGAGCGGCAGAGCCTGGCTGGGCAGCGGAGGATCCTTGGGAAGGCTTTGTTGCTCTGCCACAGGGATGTTTCTGGCCAGCTGACAGTGTGTGTGGCGAGCGTAAACATTTGGCTCCAGCAAAGAGCTGCAGCCGAGGGAGGCAAGTTGTGCACGAGATAAACAGGGTCCGTGCGATAGTGCCCGGCCAGGCGAGGGATGTCTGTGGCCAATGCAAGCGGGATCAGGTGCGAGGGCTCACAGCACCCTCGGGGAGAAGCGGGCATGGGCAGAGGGAGATTGCAGCCATTGGTGGGAGGACGGTGGTTTTGCAGCAGAGCTGGGAACTCGTCCGGTGCCTCTGCAGCCTCCTGCGGCTGAGGAAGGCTTGAAGATACACCATTTGGGACATGTT
>NW_010304811.1:12657-28581 GCF_000700745.2 Antrostomus carolinensis | reverse complement strand
AAGAGCTAAAAAGTAGCATTGAAGATGCTTGCAGTACCGCCTTGGATCGTGGTGTGCTCTCCATACAAACAGCAGCCATTTTTCAGGGGGCAGGGTGGTTATGGGGGTATAGAGCACCCAGACCTCCGCTTTCCAGCTCTTTCTGAGCAGACCAGCTGTCTGCACTAGTTCAGGCTTCATTCGCGCTCTGGGTTCATTGCAACAGGCTCTTAAAACTCAGGTCTTACCCTGTTATGTGAGCAGACAGGGCGGCATTGCTGTGCTGCTGCCTGGGGTCAGCGAGCCTTCGGGCTCTTACTTTCCTGAAGGGCCAAACAAGGGAATTTTGCATTTTTGCAGTCTCTAATTCAAATAAAGAATAAATAACTTTGTAAATATTAAAAAAAGACCTGGAGGCCTTAGGCAGCCTGAGGAGAAGGGGTGTAAGGTGCTGTTACACCCAGAGGTGTTACAAACCTGCTCTCCCTGGCTCCATGTGCCAGGGGATGGGTGGCACGTGGTGGCTTCTCTCTTGGAGCTCCCACACGTGTGTGCATGCGTGTGAAACTGGCTAGCTTGGCTTTTTAAAATTCTGAATGTTCAGCATAAGCAGGGAATAATAAAATGCAACTTTTCCACAGGGACCAGAGGAAAAAAAAAAAATACTGCCTGGGTGTAGCTGGGGGCAGAGCCTGGCTTATTATTTTCTGTGAAATAATTCCCACGAGGCCTTGTGGAAACCCATCTTCTTTTTTTTTTTTCTCCCTTCTCATTTTTCTACTTCCTTAAACCTTCCAAAATATTCTGCTGTAACATATTTTCCCCAGTCACGTGTGTTAGCAAGGAGAGAAAAGGTTAAATTCTCCTTTCGTATTATAATGTAATTCATTTCCTGTTTTTCAGAACTGTCTAGACACAGATCTGTCGAGCATTAACCCTCAATCCCACCATTGGGTTAAAAATAGAGGCTTTAAATATAAAAGTGTGTGGTAAGAGAAAGATTGTAGATTTCTACCTACCACCTGGAGCCAGCTCTTTTAAAGGAGAACCATTTAATTGTCTAGAAGGAAAAAAAAACAACAAAAAAACCCCAAACCCCAAACAAGTAAAATTACTTCAGTTTCAGAGGTTTAAAAAGGAGGCTGGTTGCTTTATATACCCCAGCGCTGCTGAGCTGTGGCATGGACAGGCTGATCCCCCTTCAGGAGTTATATTTGTCTGGATTTACACCTCCAGCTATATCCAAAAAAGAAAGAATAAATTTCACTTTGTCAAGAGAGTTATAAAAAGACCAGGAAAAAGTAATTTAAGACATAAACCATGTTAAAAATTGTGGTCAGGTTCTGGTGGGAGACCTGTGGACAAAATGTCTCCCAGGCCCAGCTGAGGAGGCTGCCCCAAGGGGAAAAGCAATGGCTGTGGTATCAGGAGGTATCTGTCTCGTGTTGGGAAGGTAAGGCCACAGTGCCTGGGGTCCTAAGCTACCAAAGCATTTAAACACTTGTTCAGTCATGACCAGACCCAAGAGGACTCTCATCAGCCTCAGCTGGATCATGGTTGGGCTGGATGTTGGTCATAGGTTAAGCCTGGCAATTGCCCTGTGGACATGTAGCCTCCTCTGACACTCTTCCCACAGGCTGGAAGGAGAGAAAGAGATTTCTTGCCCGTAACATGAGCTCAACCCCTCACAGAAGTGTGAATTTTGCCTGTGGAGGAAAAACAAGGAGGAAACAAAATGGCAGCCCTCCCCAGCCCAGTGCTGGGCGCAGGCAGGGGGTGAGGCGGCTCCTAGGCTGTCGCTGACCGTGTCACACACAGCGTTCCTATCAAAGACTACCCACAGAGACATCATTTTCTATGTACTTCACGAATAAAAATATATGCCTGTAAGAATAAGCTTAATTCAGCACTCAAAAGCCCTGTTAAAATAAGCCAAAACTCATGGCGTGGTGTGCAGAGGAGGAACTCGCATTTCCTGCGCTTTCTGCATTTCTCCGTTTATAAACACAAACCCCACAGGGTTGTTGTTTATTTATCCCGTGAAGCTGGGAGTGGGTGGCTTTTCTGTCCCACCACCCACTTTCAGCAGTCACATGAAAGCAGCAGCACCCCAGGGCAGCCGGGCTGGACCTGCCACCGCAGCTGCTGCTCCTGCCTTCGAGGCCTGTTCTGACCAAAATGATCCAAGGAAAACATATTAAAAAGACATTAGTTTGTTTTTTTTCTAAAAAGCACAGTATACTACACATCAAGAATGGTGAGGGGTGAAGTGCTGTCTTTCCAGCTTGGGGAAGGCCTTTGAACCCACGCAAGTTATTTATAGAGCCTTTTAGAAAACAGCTCTCAAATTTCTGCAGTTTTGATGACAGGAGCAGCTCAGGTTTATGTCAAAAATAAAGCAACCCCCTACACAATTGACTGAGGGTCACCCCACACCCATTGTAAAGCAGAACTGAGGATTAGGGAAAACTGGGGCAAAGCTGAGTCATAATTAGAGAAGGGTTGGATCTTCAACTAGATCAGGTTGCTCAGAGCTCCATCCCATCTGACCTTGAATGTTTCCAGGGATGGGGCTTCTACCATCTCTCTGGGCAACCTGTGCCAAGGTTTCACCACCCTCATAATCTTAATGTTTGTTGTGCAATTGGTTTTCAATTTTATTTTTTTTCCCAAACTCTACTCATTTATTAAGACTCTAAGACAGACAGTGAGAGTACTTCAAGGAATTATACAGGGTGACCTGTATCATTGACCAAGGCAGGATGTCAGCCGTACTTTAGGCTGCCTCACCATCTATCCCTGAGCACTCTTTAAGAGTGGAAGTGTTAGCAGCAACAACAAGGAAACAGGAAGAATTATAAGCAGATCTCACTGACCCAACCAACACATACCTAGAAAGATCAAGTATTCCACATACAAGATTTAGTTTATTAAAATAAGTAGAATTGAATATTCAAGAAAGTTTGAGTATGAAATGTGTCTTAACTATGGCTTTCTCATCCTCTTGCTTAAAACACTCTGGTGATCTTGTAGACTGTCCCATGTTTCCAGAGGCTTGTATCTGGGGATTCAGCCCTCTAACTATAGACCTGAGGCACAGCATAACCACAAAAAGACTTATGAAACCACTCAAACATACCTTACTTGACAGTACAAATGAGAATAAAACCGAAGTATCTGCATTTTGTGCTTATTTTCATAGCTGGCATAGCTTTCATGAAGCAGGTTGTCCTGTTTCACCAAGGCAACTCCTGTTCCAGCCTTAGAGACATTTAATTTGCTTTTTCAATTGCTTTTCCCCAATTTACTGGGAGTCACTTCAGCGGGCTCCTACTTGTATTCCATCTGAGCAGGAGCTCACATCAGACAATTGCGGTCCTGACTCTAACACCATGCAATTGTAACTGAAAAAAAGATAAAAATCAAAATAACTTGGATAATACATCCAGAAAAATCAACATTTCTGTAAGCCACAAGTTGGAGTTGAAGCTTGTTGATCAGTGTGCACACCAGTGATCTCTTTTGGGGCAAAAACCCCACCTGTGCTTTGGGAGAGTACATATTCGTGAGCACAAGCTCCACGTGAGCATTGTTTTTGCTGGAAGTGAGGGCTCCATTCACCTCATTTTCCCTTGAGGTGCAATGAAGCAACAGCTCTATCCTTTGTATTCTCCATGTACCTACTGCCATGACAACCCAAGTTCTGGATGATTGTGCAGAAGAGTCTCTGCTTACAGTCACCAGCAGCTCAAGGCCGATAAGGTGACCCACTTAGAAGCAATGAGACAACCAACTCTGGTTCACATTGTTTGAACATTTATTGCAATTCAGTGTCAAAAATATTTTACAAAAATACATTACTGTCTGCACAGAACAGCTGTAAAAATCGGAGTTGAACATGCAAGGGAAGAAGAAAAAAGTGTGCAAATTCATAATGGAAGGATTTTAACCACACAATAATATTAAACAGAAGTCTTATTATACAAGGGATGCCTTTCACTTCATATAACCTCTAGCTACAACTTTAAGGAAAAACAAAACAGAACACACACTTTCTTCCATATATAAGTAGGTATTTATAATTACTGTAGATTAGTTCCTAAAGATGAGCATATTTGCTATTTCAAATTAAAATGTTCTCTTGGTAGCTGACCTGTTAGCACTCTGTGAAGCACACCATGGATAAAGAAATGCACATTTCATCAGCTGCCCTCCCAGGTGGAAAAGAGGCAATGCTTGGTCAATGGAGGGGGAATCTCTCAGGTGTTCAAGGTATTAATTAATATACTAGAGACTGCATGTGTCAATGACAAAATGGATTTGGTCTCCCTAGGGCCAGATCCTGCAAAACCGATTTGCTACCAAAGAAATCACTGGAGGAAGACTGATAGAAATCAGGTGCCTGTAAAGACACTTGCCCAGCCTGGCAGCCACATGCTGATAGCAGTGTGGATGGCTGGACACATCTTCAGAGCCTTTAACCAGCATCATTATAAACAATAAGCTGAGAAGAGCAGCACAAGCAGAACACCATAGTCCCAACCCTTGTAACAGGGCGTCTTTTATCAGCCTGATAAGCCATCAGCTCCATGGGGTCTATGTTTTTGCAAACAGGCCAGCTAGGAAAGGTAGCATTTTAATTTAAAGCTATGTCTTTTTGGCAAAGTGCTGATCTATGGGGAAGATGTGCAACGGGTTTGTAAGAACAACCCCAGAGGACAATGCTGTACCGAGCAGGAGATAAGCATGAAACAGCACACCTGATTTATTAGCTACTAACAGAATTTGAAATGTCCCTGCTCTAAATCAAATTTTAGCTACTAAGGGCCAAGGAATTTTCTGGGCAGGAAAAGCTGGTTTAGTACCTGCATATGTTCTAGAAGGTGATAGCTTTGCAAGAGTGATTGAAGGCAAACGGAAATGGGAACACAAACAGTTCAAAACCTGGGGGCAAAGAAGAATAATAAAAAAACATATTCCCATATACAGAAAGTGGCAGGGTGTAATTAAATGTTTACATACAAAGCAACATCTTCAGAGCAATACAAGTTTTCCTAATCACTTTAGAAAATAAAAGGATCTAGATACTTCCACAAATAAAAAAAAGAAATCCAAACAATATAAGAGGAGGTGCACACGTTCTATGATCAAACTTTACCATACCATAGTTAGTATAAATGGCTTAAGGTAGGTACAGCTGATATTGTGCCTCTTGAAGTGGCTATCACATTAAAACAAACTCCAAATACCTGCCTCTTCTAGAAAGCTGAAGCAAACATTTCTGGGATGTCTCCCTTCCTAAGCCTCCTCCTCTGCATGGATCTATTTTTCCTCTTCACAGCACCACGTTCCACACTGTTGCACTGGTTAACACATCCTCTGAAGATAATGAGATTTCACTGGATATGCTGGCAGGAGAAAAACCCAAAGAGAGAAAAACCCCTCCTTTCCTAATGTAAGAACTGATGCATATCTAATGGAAATGCATCAACTAACTGGAAGTGAAATGCCTTTGAAAAGAACATTCTATTTCCAAAATACATGTAAAAGTGTTTTCCCTTCACAACAGCTTTGCCACAATTATCCTAAAATAAAGAGGTCCTTTCTGCACAAGAGCAACCTCACACCATCCTGCCTGGAAGCCCCTGTTATCACTGTCAGGTTTGTTATTCTGCCATCCTCAGCCAAGCAGATGCCTTTGCACAGATCACTTTGTTTATAAGTAAGTGGTTAGACTAAGGTATTTGGATGCAACAGCATTTCATTTTAAATACAAAACAAGAGTATTGAATTCAGCACAGTATCTCCCTGTACCAGCCACTTGAGAAACAACGAGTCTCCCAAAGAGATCAAGGTCTCATTTGACAGTTGCTGTAGCAGGACAGTAATGACCGAGGCAGTAACTGAATGAGGCTTATTCTGTTTCTTCTGTTTAGTCTGTTTTGTTTTCTAGTACAGTAGTTGCTTGGTTTTCTGCTGCTTTGGACACTGACAGCAATATCCCAGGACACAAGTGTCTGTATGTATTAACAAATCATCGTCAGCACTTTGACCCTTTAACATCTACACAGTGCTAAGAAATAATTTAAAAACCCCCCACTAATTGAATTAAGTTTTATAAATCGGAGCCTCAGCTGCATATTAAGTATGTTGTCAGCATGACCCATGGTCTCTGGGCAGAGGACACAGAATAAACTCTTTGCTCAAGATCAGTGAAAGGCTGACAGAGGCAACGGCTAGAGCTGAAATATTCCCAAATCACAGCTAAATGCTGGGATTTTCTGTCTTGCTGTGCAGAGAATGCACCAGGCTGGATTCAAACCTGAGCTGAAAATTCACCCAGTGCCACAGTCTCACAGTGGATAAGTGTCATCTGCTAAGCATGGACACAGACTAGGCAGAACCTTGAGCATTTCATACTGAAATACTGTTGCCTCCCCATCACAACAGGTTGGCTCACTATGGCTGACAGAGGCAAGACTATGAAACAAACCAACCCCAAGTCAGAGATAGAAACAGAAGATGCCAAGGGGCAGAGGTCCTCTCAATGTTAGAAGAAGGAACTACAGCAATCTCCAAATAGAGTGGCAATGCTTCACACACTTCACTTGCAGGTTTCTGAACCCAATATCCTCATTCATCAAGCCAGATTTCAGCCTCATCTACCCGCTGCCATCAATGCTGGAATGAAAACAGAAACTGGCCTCCTTCACTCACAAACATCCCCCCAAACAAGCACAAGTTCATTTTTCCAAGGTAACAGCTTTTAAATCACTTTCAGTTGACACAAATACAGTCAGCAGGCTTATGCTTTCCACCAGCACTCAAGTTGATGGATGGGGCATCAACACCAAGATAAAGCTCCCTATCCCACATGTGTTTTGTCCTCATCTCTGGAGAGTGCCAAGCTCTGGGCCATGGGTAGAGGTGGCACAGGCTCACAGAGCTCTCTGGAGGAGCGAAAGCTTGGGTTTGCTGTTGGAAGGCAGAAGGGCAGTTCTTCTGAGCATTTTCTTGGTTTTTCTCTCCCCTTCTCCACTGCTCCATCTAGAGGCAGCTTTTTTCCCTTTTTGTGTCTCTTCCAAGAGTACGCAAAGTGATTTAGTTTGCAAAAATGCAAATACTGACAATTTTTTGAAATATAAACAGCTGCAGAAAAGTGTTGAAAGTCAGTTATAAAAACATAAAAAATGAACAGAATCTTTAACAATAATTAACTCAAGTAGTTCTTCCTGAATTGTCCTGAGTACTCCTTCCTCACAATTCTTTGTACGTAGTCACACACCACCCACTAAATATTTACCCCCTCAAGATATCCTGCTTACATCATGCACAGAGAAAGTGCTATACAGGAAATCTACTGGCAAACAGCAAAAAAATTCCACTGCAGGTTTTCAAATTGTTATATACGAGCTGGATTCTTCTAGCTCCACTGCAGGGAAAAGTGAAGCATTGTATGCAACAGAGAAGACGGTGAGCCAGATCACGGACACAGCAAAGTTAGTTTGGCCACTTATTCCATAGGACTGAAAAATTCTCTAGGCTAGTGTTAGAAGATCCCACAAATAAGGGACTAAGCTGGGTCTTCGCCACTGGCACAAAGAAATAACCAAAGATGTCAAGTGCCATGTTGGAAATCCCTTGCTTACCCCAGTCCTGACTGCTGTTTTATGGAAAATGCTGACCTGTTTCATGTTGTCTCGCTCATCACCCTAAACTCCAGTAGTCTGAAGTTAAACACTGTGCTGCCAGTCTTCCAGTGACTAAAAACCGCATCATTTCACTATGTTCAACAGCCCAGTTCTCCCTGTATTTTACCAGCTCTGAGATGACTGAATTCACTTGACAGCAGTGGGAATAGAGCAGTGTGTATTGTTGGAAAACTAGGAAAACATAGGCTTGAAGAACCAGATTCTAACCTCACTTGGGATTTCAACCAGTGCAATTAACCTAGTGAAGTCGATATGAATTTACATTGTCCTCTGTTTCTCTATAATAGAGCTGCCTCCCTTTTAGATAGTCTTCATCCTTGTGGCTTCTCCTTTCCCTTTTGCTTAGTCTTTCATAAAACCAACAAATTAAAAGAGGATGGAGTAAGTCTTAGGTATTTATATGGTGCCTATCACCTAGGCATTCAAGCATTGAGTAGAGCAAGAAAACTAATATAAAGAGGTAAGCATTAATACAAGAAAAGATGCTTACTGTCACAAACATTTCCCTTTAAATCATTGTACAAAATACAAAAGTTCACATTGTACACTGGATTTTTGTTTGAAAGGTACTCAATCAATTAGAGGTAGAAAGTGGTATGGTGCGATTCTCCTTCGCAAGTAGGCTAGAGTTCTATCCTAAGTATTTCAGAATGTGTCCTTTTTAAAAACATAAAAGTATTATTAAACTTGTCACAGGGATATTTTTCATAAATATTTTTAAAACATCATATTTATAAATATGTATGCTAAATAAAACCAGATGGAGAAACAATTCAACAGTCCTAGCCTCATATTGCTTTCTCTCTATTAGAAACAAACCAAAAGAGTTCTCATGGTTGTGGGGCAAATTCATTTTTAACTTCTAAAAACAAAAAATGAAGTTTTTTTGCCCTGTATCTTGTACTCTGATCATAAAAAAAGGGAATCTGTACAACATGCTGCATTTATACACCAGTCCTACGGAAGTCTGTATTCCTTAAGTGCTGCACGTCAGTGAGCAATTTCACCTTTCATCTCCAAGATCCTCTTGTTCCTTGACTCAGGAGCTTCGAACAAACATGAATATTTACACTATTTACAAATGGAGTGTCCAAGCTCGGTGGCATAAAGTGTCCTGTAAGATTCGTGTAAGCTACAGTGACCCAAGTTCAGAACCTGAACAAGTTGATAAAGTCTTGTGGCGAAAGAGAGGTGGAGCAAGTCTCCGGGTTGTTGGCTGTGCAAGGGTGATCAGTACCCTGGGAAAGAAGAAAACAACTCCATTTAGAGAGACTGCAGAAAGAGTGCCAGAGCACCAGCCAGCTGAGCCCTGCCCTTCTGCCAGACATCCTGCTTGCAAAGAGGCAGAGCAGAGCCCAGAATAATATTTCTACTCTCATCAAAGCAGACAGCTAAGAACTGGGCTTCACATTTCAGGGGCTACTGGCAAGTCAAGGGAAATAAAACCAGCAAAGATCCAATTCATTCTTTTCCTCTCTTCTCTGAGGGAAGAGAAGCTGGAGCCTACCATTAGCTACAGGAGTTTAACTCCAGAAACATGCCTTGGACATCACCACAGTGGCCAGCAGAGTTTTCTCCTGTGCTGTTCTATAGCCATCAACTCGTGTTCCAGCTAATCCTGTTGGCCAAGACCTCCACCTCCATGTAACAGGTGGCAGGAGTTGCTGGCAGCACTAAGATAATTTACTGCAAGCAGCCCATTACTCTCCCCTCTGGCCTTGATGGCCACTATTGTTCAATGTAAAGATGGGATCTCTGAAGCACAGAGGAGAAAGGTCTTAATAGTTGAGGGAGGATTAAGATATAGGAAAACACTAGGTTATGCAGGCAAAGGAACTGCAGCACCCTAAACGAGCTGCAATTAGAGGAAGCACTTAGTGCCCCATGGCTCCTGCCGCAACTGAGTTTGTCCCACCAGCAACTCATACCTTCCAGGAGAGGATGTGGCAGTGCCTGCAGAGCTGCAATGTGTCACCATACTGCTCCTTCCGTGGGTAACACCTTATGAGCTTGAAGTACATCTTTTTCCAATCCAGCTGTCCCTTGTCAGATAAGATTAGCCGTTTGCGAATCTGAAGGAAAAAAATTGTAGCAGGTCAAATAATGTAGCTTTTTTTTTTTTCCTCTTCAACTCATGTTGTTCTCCTCTTCCTTGCATATGTGGCATCCTTGCTGGTCCCACAACAGTCCCCTTGTAATACAAGAAAGCTCCTGCTCTGAATCCCCAGCTATAACCAGCTTCCTGATGGCAACAGCCTCACCCAATACCATTATCAAAGTCTATCCCCATTTCACAAGTATTACTGTATGACAGCCTGAAACCCTGGAAGCTATTTCAGATTACTTTAGCCACTGATTCTGGCTGGCAGGACAGCAAGTATAATTACATTTAACAATTTCAGAAGTTAAAGTATTTTGCCTTCTCATTGACTCTAAGAGTCAGCAATTTGTCATATTAGCTTGGGAGACACCTGTCTGTCTTTTAGGGCTTATTAGTTACAGGGATTGGATTTGTTGTTAATAGAAGTAACATTCCCAGAGTCACTTCCAAAGTCAGATCCAGAGTGAGCAAATAAAGCCAAATCAGCAGAGAAATCTGGTACGTGGTCCCTGAAGTGCAGAGGTTGGTATAACCCCCCTCAGATATTAACCCATAAACAAAGAGAGGGATTTGTGTTGATGTGTTTTTAAGTTTAGAAGACCACAGATGGTTACCAGCCTGCAAAAGACCAAATATGTTTACACAAGTACAACACTGGTAGTGACAGAGCTGTTTTCCACATACCATCCTGTCACTCCTGAAACAGCTCAGAGGGGATTTCTTGCTCCAAAGGGCAAGAGAGTACGACTCATTGCTCATGGACCACGTCCACAGAGATTCCCTGCAAGGGTGTCAGTCCCCAGGACACTGGGGTGATTGCTGGAGCTTGCCTGCACGTTTTCCTCACACACGTGGGGTGAGGAGCAACTGCATGACTTGCAGTTGTTACCACCTGGATTAGGGTAGAAGAAGTTCACCGTATGACTAATTCCTCAGGCTCCTATTTCGGGAGTGGCATGCAAAACCCTCTACATAAATCATCTTCACAGCCGTTCTCATACCAGCCTCTATTATCAGCTTGCAGCACAGCCCTTAGATCCAACAGATAGTCAAGTGTGTCCTATCCGCATGTGTTCACTTGCTAGGGGGTTACAACAAGCAACTGATGGCAGTTTGCATCCCTCCTTGTACCTGTCTGTCTGTAAAGTGGTACTGGCAGAGCTTCTTCCACAGCAGCCGGTCTTCGCTGAGCACTTGCAGGTCAGGAGCCACCTGACCGAGGCTGACGAGGTCTCTCCCATCACTCAGTCGCTGCATGATGTTCAATTGTAAACACAATGGTAGGTCTGTGAAAGTGGTTCCTTTAAAGGCAGGCTGGAAGAGACAAACAAAATTGAGCTCACAGGAAGCTGAAGACCCAAGCAATTCTAGCTTGCAGTAGAGTTACTGCTTTTTAAACACTGCTCTTCACACAGAGAATAAGCAGCAGTTCTCTCTTCTGAATAAGGAGGTGTTTTACACATAGACATTTGACCATCTACCCCAGAATAGTTTAAGATATCCTCAAGGAAGGGGACATGTATTTCTATTACAGTAGTTAGAAAGAGTTGCAGTCCAAGCCTCCTCCTCCCTTTTTTGTCCATTCCACATCCATACTCATGAGACTGCTCCCAGAAGCACCAATACCAGCTTTCAAGACAGCAGGACACTGGCTACATCGTGGTATCAGCTATTAACCACCCAGGTTTCTCCACTGCAAGGGACATCAGCATTACTTCTCAAGTTCAGCCTCCTGTTACACACATTGCTGGGAATCTCATGCTCTTCTGACATGTGTTTTAACTTATGTCATCACAGGATCCTGCTGTAACCACAGCAGTGGCTGATGAGTACTCACAGCAGGATTTTTCCCTGCATGGCTTCCCAGGTCACTGCTGGCAAGGCTAACTTTTCCTCTGTGAACACAAAGGACCTGGCCCTTTCCCATCAGCTGCAGCCATGGTTTTCCAGGCTGTTCAGCCACACCGAAAGACATCCTAGCCCAAAGAGCCAAAAGCCACCTTCACCCCCATCCACCTCTGCCTGGTCTACACAGGGTACAGGACTGTTCTGCAAGTCCACATGGTGGCACAGCTCCAGGACAAACTGACCACGATGGATCCTGTACTCAGAGAAAAATCCAAGGCACACATGGGAGCAAGGCATCAGCAAGGACCACAGCCCAGGCTCCCGCTGCTCCAAATACAGCCCCAGCCTTATTAAGGCAAACAGCAGCTTTTAGGATTGGGCCCCAACAAAGAAACAATGTTAGACAGATGTGCCAAGTTTATCATTTACCCTGCACAGAGATGCTGCTATTTTAAGTCGCAGAGTCACAGCACCCCTCTCACAATTGGCAGAGCTATTAACCGTTTCCAACGAGAAGCACGCAGAGTGCCATCAGCAGGGGAAAGCTGCACAAGGCTGCTTTTAATCACACAGCCCCATCTCCAGCCATCCCACTGCACGTGAAACTCCACAGGCACAAGAAGTATGTCTGTACACAAACAGCTCCCACCTTCCCTTTAGTGCCCCAGTGACCAGCCTATCAAAACCATGGAGCCCTGCCCAGTATCTGCAAGGACCACAGCTTTTCAACCAAGGCGTCATTTTTGGTCACCTCCACCAGCAAGACAGGCTTGAAACAACCCCTCCAGAAGCAGTGAATTGTCTCTGCCACGTCCAGAGGACATCTGTTCCCATGACAGCTTTAATGCTGCATGCTGAGAGTTCAGCTACAAGCATCCTGCCCGGTTACACGTAGATGCTTCCTCAGTACAATCCACAAGTCTGGACTCAGCATCCCTGTTCAGATGCACTGGAGTGTTGGATCACCTCCGATCGATGTCCCTTGCCAGCCTGTCTTTGCATTCTCCTGCACTCTGTCTACATATAAGCTTCACTAGGGCACAACAGGCAGAACTAAGCTCAGAGGCTTTTGGGTCAAAAAACCACTCCCAAGCTTATTGCTTCTGTTTTATTTCTGAAGAAACGAGTATGACTCAAGCAAATCCTTACAGGTTTTCTGAGTCAGGGCCAATGACTTATCTGCTACTTTGTTTCCCTCAGTGCTCCTTTCCAGGACTTTTCAAACATTACTTTTTTTGGAGAAAGAACACAGATTAGATCAGAGCAGATCAGTATGCTGTGATTTTCTAGACAGAGTTTTGTGTTTTGTTTTGTTTTTTTTTAAATCAGCTCTAGCACTGACTCAATATTTTGCAAGTTTGGGTTTGGTTTGGTTTTTTTTTTTTTTTTTTTTAAGAGGAAAAAAAAAAGTTTAGGTCTTGGCTGTTGTAAGAAATAGCAGAAAGCTATTCTTTCCCCTCCAGAAATACCAGAAGCACTCAGTGCACTGTAAGCAACTGGCTGCAGAATTGAGCTTGTTCTTCCTTCCTCTAAACTCAGCTGGTTTTGTTCTAGCTTGACCTGACATCTTCAGTAGTGTGATTTTTTCTTTCCTTTTTTTTCTTTTTTTTTTTTTTACAAGCTTGACATCTATTTTATCTATTTTAGAAAACACATAAGTATACATAAAAACCAGTTCCATTCATAAGCAATATTTTGATGCACTTTTGTCTGGATAGACAGGGTTCTTTGAAATGCTTGTTTGTGTTTTATGAGTCCCTAAAGTGGAGGGAAAACCCATAGTGTATTACTGAGTTGAGAAGCAGGAGGTAGGTCCTGAGCTGTGGTGCACTCAGGGCAGCAAATGCCTGGGTGGAGCTGACCCTGCCAATGCCCAGGCACAGGGCAGCTTTTCAGCTGAACAGATCTGCTGTGCCCCCAGAGTCCTCCCCACTTGGGCCAGTGCTTCCCCTGCATGGCAAAGGGAGCTGCAGCCCATCCCAAGAGCTCAACACCAGGGGGGACAGAGACCATTATCAGGTAATGCATTTCTGCTTTTGCAGCTCTTCAAACTCCCTGGGACCTCCCAGAGTTCATCTTCTGCTGTGTCCTGCTGCCTTTATTACTTGAACTGAAGGACTAGAAATTGTTCTCTAGTGCTCAGTGATGCCCAATGGTAGGACAAGGGGCAATGGGTGTGAGCTGGAACACAGGAGGTTCCGCTTAAACTTGAGAAAAAACTTCTTTACGGTGAGGGTGACAGAGCAGTGGAACAGGCTGCCCAGGGAGGTTGTGGAGTCTCCTTCTCTGGAGACATTCAAGACCCACCTGGATGCCTTCCTGTGTAATTTTGTTTAGGTGTTCCTGCTTTGGCAGGGGGATTGGACTAGATGATCTTTTGAGGTCCCTTCCAATCCCTAATATTCTGTGATTCTGTGTTCCCAGAGAAACCATGTAAAATGATGGAAGCAGGGCCTTTCCTTAATTCTTTGCAAATGCCTCTCTGGTTGACCCACCAGGGAAAACGGTGCTTTTTATATTCCCTTAGGCCATGCCATGGTCAGCCCAAGTGGGAATTTCACAGTCCAGTTCACTGCAGAAAAGTCCTACAAGGGGCACATCAACACAGAGGTCAGCACTGGGGGAAGGCTTTAGCATTTCTGTGGAATAAGTATCCATTCAAGGTGGGAAAAAAGAGTCCAGAAATGGTCCTGGACAACTGGTTGTAGTTGTCCCTGCTTGAGCAGAGAGGTTAGACCAGATGACCTCCAGAGGTGTGTGCCAACCTCAATCCTTCTGCGAGACTGAAGTGGAGCAAGTTCAGATTTGATTCCCATGCAAAGCCAGGTTAGGAATTTATCAGCTAATACATCTTTCCCATCCCCACAGACACTGTTGAAAAAACAGATGTTGTGAAAGCAGGACTTGTCCAGCTGGAACAGGCAGCTCCAGACTACTGGAAGAATCCTTGATATTTTCAGCCAGAAAGCATGAAGTTATGCAGCTATTTGGAAATTTGCATTTAATTTACAGATTAAACCAATCTAAAAACCTCAACTATCTGATAAACAAGTTTCGAAGGCAATTTTTTGGCTTGAGAATGACTGAGTTGACTTTTCATACTGAGGCCTAATTTCTGAAGACTCTCAAGAGGGGGAAGATGGTTTCCTGCCCAGCTCTGTTCACACAGCACTTCATGGCTGTTAAGGAGTCAAGCCACGGTCTGACCAGTACCAGCAAGCATGATCCTGGGTTGTGTACATCGAGTTTGAATTAAGGGACACGAGTAATGCTAGGAATGCATCCGGTTATTCTGGCAACTCCAGGTCCTTCCCCAGCACTCTGTACTTGCACTGGGAGTAGAGTGGGTTGCAGTCACCCAAGTGAGAGCTGCTACATGAGAAGGTTTCATGAAGGGGCCACATTATTTTTAGCTTTCAGGATTTGTGCTTACCCTGGTGATCTGAATGTTGTTCAGTTGCTGCTGCCAGTGGAGAATACTCTCCATCCTGTGCACCCACATGTTGATGTTTCCAACCAGGACAGACTTGCCGACCCGTTGAACCAAAGTGCAGAGTGATGTGTAGAGGGTCTGCAGCAATTCCCGTATTAGCCTGATGTTCTGCTGATCTTCAAGGACTTTGAAGGAACAGAAAAGGTTAAAAATGGGAACTGCCCAAATCCTTTTCTGAATCTACATGTTTCTCAGGCAAGTCACCTGACCTGCTATAACTTCACAGGCCAAAAGAGCCAGCCTGCGCTTTTCTTCTTAGCGGAAAGAACTTAAAACATTGGCCAGGCACAGCAGGTTAGACAGCAGATGGAAAGAGATCCTCCCAGGATAAGCAGGTGAGATATCTGCCCTTTCTGCAGCACTTCCCATTTCCAGCCACTGGCAACCAGCCATCTTTCCCCTCTGATATGTGCAAGAGGTTATCTAAGTGCACCCCGTCCCCCTCTACCCCAGCTGATGTGCAGGAAGACAACTCAGGATCTCCTTTCTCATTACATATGCACACATGAACAGGGCACTCAGCTCCCAGGCTTCAGCCAGAGCTAAAGCATCAGGGAGGGCAGTGGCACATCTCAGTTGCAACTTAGCACCCCCAGCAGCCCCAAGAGGTGAAGCCAGCCCTCGAGCTTTCCTCTCCTCCAGAGCAGTGGGAACACTTGATGATACAGCAAACTGGTGACAAGGCGTCAGCAGAGCCTGCAGATGTGCCAGGCTGGGGGCAGGAGCAGCCATCTCTTCTGCAGTCAGAAAGAGGACTCAGTAGGATGCAGAAGGAACAGCAGCGAGGGAAG